>NW_013171826.1:81889-315857 GCF_000151665.1 Blastocystis hominis
AGCAAGGCCACAGACTGATCGAGATTCGATAATTGATCGTAGTTTATTGTGTACATCTATACTATAAAAACATGCATTTCTATATTACTTGATGTAGATATTGTTAAATTTGAAACATATTTTAGTGCTCCATGCAGTATAACATTATCACAATTTGGAATATCTATGAATTAAAGAGATAAATATATAAAATACTCTTCATAATAACATAACGAGGTGAAAACAACGAATATCCAAGAGATATAATTGATTCTAACTCAGGAAGATCTATTATTATACTTGTTTCAAAAACATTAATACCAGTTATAGATAAACTACAATTATCATTTCCCCATTGACCAAATAATGCAAATGATCCCATATTGATAGATTTCAATTTCGGTAAATCTAAGATAATCAAAAGTATACAATTTAATACTGTCAAATCGAGACAATATGAACAAGTGAAATGAATAAGCACCTAAATATACATATTCCAAATTGGGTAAATCTAGAATATTAACAATTTCAATATATCAATATAATACTTTCGATTTCAAATGATGATGATGAATAGAAATTATAGGAATTAGTCGAATTCGATCCAATTATCAATGATTGTAATTCGGGTAAACCATTCAATTCAAATTGACCTCCATAATCACTGAAACTATATTCTCCGATTTCAATTGATTCTAATTTAGCACAATTCAATATGTGGAATGATTTCGATTTATCAATATCATTGCCATAATTATTAGTATGTTGAGTAAATGAATTTGATCCGATTGATAATGTAGTCAATGATTGGAATCCATTAATTTCAAATATTGATGAATAACCGAAACATTCATTTCCGATTATCAATGATTGTAATGAATTCAAATTGGATAAATGGAATATTGTTGAATTTCCGAATGCTTCATTACCAATTGATAGTATTGATAATTTGGGTAAATCTAGAATATTAACAATTTCAATATATCAATATAATACTCTCGATTTCAAATGATGATGATGAATAGAAATTATAGGAATCAGTCGAATTTGATCCGATTATCAATGATTGTAATTCGGGTAAATTGTTCAATTCAAAGTCACCACCATAATCACTGAAACTATATTCTCCGATTTCAATTGATTCTAATTTAGTACAATTTAATATGTGGAATGATTTCGATTTATCAATATCATTGCCATAATCATTCTTTTTCTGAGTAAATGAATTTGATCCGATTGATAATGTAGTCAATGATTGAAATCCTTCAATCATAAATGTTGAGACTTGATTGAATTTGTTGTTTCCGATATTCAATGATTGTATTGAATTCAAATTGGATAAATGGAATATTGTTGAATTTCCGAATGCTTCATTACCAATTGATAGTATTGATAATTTGGGTAAATCTAGAATATTAACAATTTCAATATATCAATATAATACTTTCGATTTCAAATGATGATGATGAATAGAAATTATAGGAATTAGTCGAATTTGATCCGATTATCAATGATTGTAATTCGGGTAAACCATTCAATTCAAAGTCGCCACCAAAATCACTAAAACTATATTCTCCGATTTCAATTGATTCTAATTTAGCACAATTCAATATGTGGAATGATTTCGATTTATCAATATCATTGCCATAATCATTCTTTTTCTGAGTAAATGAATTTGATCCGATTGATAATGTAGTCAATGATTGTAACCCATTTATACTAAATGTTCTTGCTTTTGTAAAACAGTTATTCTTTATAATTATGGTTTTTAAATATGGTTTATTGTTAAGTTGAAAATGTCTTACTTCATTGTATTTATTTGATTCAACCACAAATGCAGTTTGAAACAGATGTGTATAGGGTGTTATATAGATATTTTGCACTATTGTACCAATTACACGAATTACCATTAATAATCCCAACACACAAATTAGTATTAAATGTATTCCATAAAGAGTCTTTCTATAGGACTGTCTTCTTTCGTTTTTACCCAGTTTATAATTTCCATTACGATGTAATGACCATGTATAAACCATAGCACTTACGAAATCCAAATCATGTCTTTTCCCTTTTGTATTATCACTTCTCTTGTAGTGTATCCATCGGATTACTATCAGTATTACCAATAATATCAGTAATGAAACTCCAATAGCAACATCAACTATATAACCAATAACCATTAGAAGTACATAAATTATTATGAAAGCTTCAATACACCAGAAAACAGGTGATCTTTTACCCAATGTCCACTTTCTTTCCTTAGTTGCCAAACCATTCTGGAATTTAGATCCTCTGCCATGACGTTTATCGAATTTGTAGTTTCCTTGAAAAATCCTTGTTTTTCCATCTTTTCCATATGCTGCTCCCTCTCCATTTCTTGGATATTGTAATTCCAGAGAATCTAAAAATCCGCCTTCATATACTTTGTTACCATTCTTATACTCCGTCATGATATCATCGCTGAATTGCTTCAGCAATTCTATTTCTTTCCCTTCTTTCCACAAACTTACACGACTTATCTTTTCTAAGTTAAATGAATAACAAATTCCATTATACTTTCCGAAATCATCTTTTTGACAAATTCGAATCAGTTTACCATTGTTATCATATTCTTTCCAATATCCCTTTCCGATTTCTTTCGATGGTTCTATATTTAGTTTCTTGCCTTTCGAATAATATCCATCTGATATTAGGTTTCCATTTCTGTCATATTCTTTTCCTCTCCCTTCGCGATAACCATTTTCAAAATTGCCTTTAAACCATTTCTTATTAACCTCATCATATAACTTGAAATAACCATTGTATGTACTTTCACATCCATTCTTCCAGTGACTCAATTGATCCAAATTGCCATTCTTATAAGTATAACAAAACCCATTATACTTTCCGAAATTATCTTTTTGACAAATTCGAATCAATACACCATTGTTATCATATTCTTTCCAATATTCTTTTCCCATTTCTTTCGATGGTTCACTATTCATTTTCTTGCCTTTCGAATAATATCCATCTGATATTAGGTTTCCATTTCTGTCATATTCTTTTCCTCTCCCTTCGCGATAACCATTTTCAAAATAGCCAGAAAAGAACAAATAACCATTATTATAAATAAAACACGGTCCTGTCGCTATTCCATCCACAAATGTTAGTTTCGCCATCAACACATTATCCTTAGAATAGATGCATGATTCTCCTTCCATTTTGGAATTCTTCAGCGTTGTTCTTATTAGACACCCTTCATGTGGTTTGTCCACCTCGATATTAACAGAACCATGCGTTTCATTGGCTGACTTGATAGGAAATTGTTCAGAAACATCATATTCCCACCATGTGTCAGCAATGTGGTTTCCAGAACCTTTCACACGAATCGTGGTTAGTTCAATGCCAGAGGCACAGTCTTCTCCCATTTTTAAGTTACTCATCATTATACTGATAATTTTCTTTGGATATAGAGTAATCATTATTCTATAATCATCAATGATTACTGTACATTGTACATTTCCTCTTTTTTGTTATTCTTTCGCGTCTTCTCGTGTAATAATCATTTTTTTCTGCATGTGTTTTCCAAGAATATTCAAGCGGTCACTCATATTTTTGTTCGATAGATGTAATTGTTCTTTGTTCAAACTATAAAAAGGCCATCTATTTACTGTACATATAGTGATAATATAGATTTGACACTGTTTAACCTTTGGTTTTCATTTGTTCTCTGTTTTCAAGGTTTTTAGTATTTCTTTTTGTAATTTCACTATAGTAGTAAGCATCCATATCGTATGTTGATCGAATTAAGCTGTTTCCTATGTGCTCACAATATTCCTCTTCTATTCTTATTGTCCATGTGTAATAGTGTAAAATCTGTCTATTCTAAGTGGAATTATAGTTTCCATACCTGTAGAACATAATGCAAGCTCCATTTGTTTTTATGTATCTCGAAATGTGTCTAATATATTATTGAATACGCTATGGCAATCGGTTAGAGAAGAATCGTGAATGACCATCATTTCTATTATGTCGTACAGGAATGTATTTTTTGCAATATAATCCACAATAATGAAATGAAACTGATAGAGTAGTGCATGGAACATTATGTCGATAGTCCATCATCGATTTCCTTGTTCTTTTTGAAAATGGAACAGATTCTAAAAGTGTTTATTCAACCTGCGAAATACTGCGTGATAACTCAATGTCCTCCTTATTTTTGCTGTTTTCTGGAAATAACATCCATATTCTTTGTAATTCTATTACTTCACAACATCCCACGCCATAAGAAGTCTATTTCCAAAAGAACTTCACACTCTCTTGGCAACTCAACCTCCAATCTCCTAAAATATTATGATGCTATCACTGCCCTAACCTTCTCCATTCTCATTAACGCAATTCAACATTTGTTTTCCCACAATCAAGTATTTTTACCCTTCTATCATCTATTCCTCTTTCCTTCCAAATCTCCTTTCAATTATGTGTTTGTCACACAATCACATTCTTCTTACTACTCCTATTACATTATCAATTCTTTTTCCTTTGTATGTCGAATCCACTCCAAATATTAAATCAGAGGAGACGAAAACGCGCGTATTGTAAAAGTTCGGTTCCTTGAACCATAGGGAACAATTACGTCTCCAAGAGGAATCCAAAAACCCAAGGAATAATAATCCAAGTTTTATTCACCGAACGAAAGAACCTCTACCAACTGTTGATGAACTCTCTCCAGTAAATACTGTTTGTCGTCTTTTCACACAGATTGATACGGGAATGTGGTCTTCCACCCTTCAGCACACCGAAACCATCAACAGTCCTTAAATTTCACTCTCTTTCATCTAGAATCTCCAGTTACATCGACTCGCATTCCAGTTATTCGGTCTTTCGGAGAAAAAACCATTTACTTCCATTCTTATACCTTTTGAAATACCACGCTCCTTCTCAACCCCAGTAGCTTTCCAGGAATCGAACAAGGCGATATTCTTTATTTCCAAACCTCCAAAAACCAAAAGCCCACGATCTATTTGGAAGTTGGTTCGCTCACTGCTGTTCAAAACAACGTCGCAATCAGTATTCAAGAAAAGCTGGGCCGCTCATTAAACCTCCTTCCTCAACAGGTAGTGCAGGTAGGTTCCTGTAGCCGAGAATCCGTCGCTCTCAGCTCCATCGAGATCATCATCATCGCTGGCTGTCTCCCGCGTCAGGAGATTTGGCAGAAGATTCTAAGCCTCCAGCAGCAGTTTGTGTACGTGCAACAACACTTAAACTCGATGAGTGCGAAATTGAGATCACTCGCTTGACCGCGGGAAATCGCACTGTTTTCGGAGGTGTGATAACCGCGGAAACGAATTGCTTTTTCTATCGAAATAACTGCCGAATGTATGTGGTGGTGCACATAACGAGGGAGGTTTTGTGTATGGATTCGAGCGGGTTTCTTCGAGGCGAAATCGTGGCGGATTCGTGTCTGCGAAAGATCCAAGAAATGTGGAAACAGGGAAACACGCATCATTTGGTAACAGTGATGCTGATGATGCGTTGGGTTTTTGAATGTTTGTTTCTAACGAAAAGATTTGGACATGTTTCATGGGGAGTCGATTATTGAGCAACAATCCAGAAAGCCGTTTGTGAAAGTACAAAAATCGGGGCTATTTTGCTCAGAATAATAGGTGTTGTGTAAAGATCGAACGGACGATTTGGAAGACGTGAAGATCAAGATCCGCAAGTTTATTAGTAATATTGGTTCGGATTTGTTTGTTTTTGTGTGGGAGATTGAGAAATAGCAAAGTCCCCATCGTTTGCAATCAATTCGGAGAGAGTTCTTCGGATAAATGTAACGATTTTGAATCGATGGAACCTAGTTGTTTTGTCTCCTTCGCACTATTCTTCTCCACTCATTGCTTTCAATGTCATTCTTAAGGATATCAAACAAAACAAACGAAATCCATTGTTTGACATGAATGGATCCCACATTATCGTTATCACACCTTCCGTTCCAATTTATATCGATGATCGAGTTTCCTATAACGTATCTTTTCTATCCGAATTCGAACGCAGATGACACAGGACAATCTTCACGAAGCTGCTGTGGGCGTGGATTTGGTTTCGGTTGCTCCCATTTCACCCTTTCAAGCTCCTCTTTTTCGGTTGGTGATTTGCCTGTCTGTAATTTTCAGATTTTCAGTAGAGAAGAGTGATTCGATCGTTCCTGGGTTTATGCAGGCGATTTTCTATCGAACCGAAACCAATGGTAATCAAAATGGTGCCGATTTCTGGAATAGATTTTGTTCAATCCGTGGATGTGAATAAATGCAAAGGCAGTATCGATCAGATTCAAAAGCAGCTTCAAGGTTTCTATAAGCAATGCGCTTTGCTTCGTCCCATCCTCGAAGTTGATTCTGTTTGTTTGCATTCCTTTCTCTCTTGTATTCAGTGCTTCCCAAACTCCCTTCCGCTCTGTCCAGTCGAGTTTACTTCGACGATTTGCCGCTTCAAGGCATTCTTTCGGGTGATGAAAACGATCCTTCCGCCTTTTCTCCCGACTTGGCCAACGTTTCTTGTTCTGAATCTTGAGAAGCGTAGGTTTCACACATTCAACGCTATCAGGATTTGCAGTCCCAAACGAGCGGAACGCCTGGAGCGCAATTCAGTTTGGATAGCAGCTTTGGACTGGATAAGAACGTTCGCGAAAGCGAGGAATCGACTCTGTTCGAATTGGATGCAAAGGAATAAATCGTAGACACGAACCGTTTGGATCGCTGCGAGGTGAATTCGATTCGAATTCGATGAAGAGTAGAAGCTGGAGATACTCATCCGAGTGATTCGCTGCTTCACATGGTGGTGAGCTCGCCGGACTTGACTTTCTTCACCCAGAGTGTGCGAAACCGACCTTATAACGTGTATATCGAGGACTATTCGAAGCAGAGGTAGATCACAAAGGCGTTCTATCATGCGTAGCATTCAGAATAACGACGATATTCTGTTCTGGATCAACCGAGAACACGACAATCAAGTGGGATTTTGCAGAGAAACGAAACGTGTAGTACACAAAGCTCTTCGTTCGATCGCTGGTTCGCCCTTCGATTTTTCCGCTGGTCGTTTCGGAAGAACTGGCGAAGTCCGATTTGGGAGAAGGAGTGAAAGGGAACAACATTATCAGCAGTCATCAGCCACGCGATCGGCTTCTCATCGACTTCATTCGACTCCGTTTGTCGTACAACTTTCAATTCAAAGGCGTTTCTTTTGTTGGGGTGCGTGTTCATTCAGTCGATTCCGTCGTATTTATCCCTCGACGCCGCCACAATGGTGCTATACCACCGAGAGGAACACAAATTATCAGTGGATGGAAACAATAATGTGGTCATCGATCTGCAAGTAAGCGATTTCCGCGGTTCCTAAGGCTCAGTCGCGCGGTCCGCGTGTGGAAGTCGCTTCGCAAGAAATTCTATTCGAACATCCGTCTTCTCCGATCGCGGTTTTTAAGCGAATCGATCTGAGTCAACTGAACATCGACTGGAACAAACTCGATAGCGTACGCCTCCCATTTGCTTCTCCCACGTGCAGTCGCTCGTGATCAGTTCGCTCAGCGTGAAAGCCGTGCAGAGCAGTCGTCATTTCCATCGAGCTCATTTTGTTCTGCTGAATTCGCACTCCAAACACGCTCTTTACGATCTGTTTTATTCCTCTCTTCACCATGCGTTTTGTAACCAACCAGGAGTAACAGCCGTTCTTTGAGTTCTTGATATCCATATATTTGTGATAACATATCCATTATCTCTACTCTTCGAATCACTTATGTGCAATAAAGAAATGATTGGTGACTAACAAGGTCATGAATACATGATTCCGCTTTTGTTATTGAAGTACCTTGCTTTTAACTAAACTGTGTTGTAATATACGTGTTGTAGGGAATGGTTTAGGAATAGAAATCGATCGTTTTTCGCATCCTTTTGTTTCGATTGTTTGGTAACAATAGTTTGGAGGTGAATTCATTTTTAATCGTTGTTGTTTGAAAATTATTTTTCTAGGAAAAGTATATATTCATCGTCTGAAATGTCTATGCTGGTTCTATTTTCTTAATATCTTTGTGAATAGTGTTATCGGCAAGAGTTTCGTTCATCAGTCACTTTGTCTTATCACTCTTTATTGGTGTTTTTTTGGTATATATTCCATATATCACATCCATCCATCTATCATCCTAGCCAAATCATATTCATATAGGAATCATTGGATTGAATAAAACAAAAACAACCATTGTGAATCAAATCGAAATTGGTTGTGTTCCAGTGTTTTTCTTACAGATACCTTTCTTCACAAATTAATAACAAATGATTTCATTTCTCTAAACCAAAGAATACACTTTAAATATACTATTCTATTCTATTCTTTCAACAATCAACTTACAAAACCTTATTATTATTCTGTTCATGTTTCTAAATCATTCCAACACCCTACACACTCTAAATCTACATTTTCCTTCCTTCCTAAACACATTTTCGATTCTCATTCAAATCCTACAACGCTTCAACCATTCCACATCTCTACAATTCCATCCATCCATCCATCCATCCATCTTCCAAACCAAACACCGCAACCATTTCTCTCTCTCAGCAACTGCCAAATCGGTCTGGATCGTGGAAACGTGGAAACATCGCGACCCACGGCGCACCAGGCGTGATCGACGAGGTGGGCGCGGATGAGCGCGCCGGTCACGTCGTAGGCGAAGAGGAAGCGGAGGCGGAGGCGGAGGGGCTGTGTGACGGAGACCACGGTGGCGTTCTGCGCCCAGTTGGACAGGAAGAGATCCAGAGAGCCCGGTCGACTCTGCACACCTTCGTAGGGAGCCACGGACCCCACCCCATCGCCCACCAGATTCCTGCTCACTCACACCCACACCCACACCCAGAGCGAACCGGTGAGCGAGGAGGTTGGCTCGCCGTCCACCACCAACACCCAACGAATTCCGACGTGGCCATCGTGGACACTCCGAATTGCCTGCCCATCCACTCGGCACTGCCCACTTCGCTCGGGACGCACTCCAGCGTGTAGGAAGTCGCGGGGATCCCACCCTCCAACACGTCCCACACATCGCATCCCGCGGGGAACCAGACGGTTCGGCGGAAGGAGGAAGTGGCGGGAGCGCGAAGCTCGCACGTGGCGGTGCAGAGATCATGGAAGGATCCGGTAATCGCCATCGCACAGTCCCACTCAATGCCCTCCGCCTGATTCCACACACACCGCATACAGAACCGCGGGGATCTTCTCTTGGCGGGAGAGATACCCGGTGAACGCGGCCACGCTCAGATAGATGGGCGCGTGCTGCACGCTCTGCACGCTCTGCACGCTCTGCACGCTCTGCACGCTCTGCACGCTCTGCACGCTCTGCACGCTCTGCAGGTCCAGGAAGCAGTTCGTGCTGGCGACCTCGCTCTCGCTCTCGCTCTCGCTCTGGATCACGGCCATCGACGCCATCCACGAGCGTCGCACCACGTAGTACCGAATGCTGGCGCCGCCCAGCTCCGCCGGCTCTGCCCACTGCACGCGCAGCGAGGTCGAGGAGAGCGCGGCCACCTCGAGGTTCTGCACCGCGCCGGGCGCGACGACATACGCGGCGAGGGTGATGGGAGAGGAGGCCTCGGAGAGGATGGAGCACGCGGCGGAGCACAGCGCCACGCGCACCCAGTAGGCCACGCACGCATCGAGAGAGAGAGAGAGAGAGAGAGAGCTCGGGTTGCTGGACGTCGCCCTCTTGGAGGAGCGCGTCGGCGGCGAAGAGCTGGGAGTGGGAGCCAACCAAGGCCTGCACGAAGAGCTCGCACCACCACCAGACCCAGCGCACCTGCGTGGCTTCGAAGGCGGCAGCAGCACGACGGGCGCGGAGGGAGGCAGGCAGGCAGCAGCACGACGGGGCGGTAGACGGAGAAGGACGCGAAGGCGGACCAGGAGGCGCCCTTGCGGACACGCCAGCTGATGGCCATCACGCTGTTCACAATGGCGCCCGCCACCAACACGGAGCGCGTCTCGAAGAACTGGCTCTGCACATTGCTGCCCATCAAGGCCATCCATCGGGGCTTCATCGGAGATGCCACTGCTCCAGGGAACCTCCATCTGCACAGACACGCTGCGCTGCGCTGCGTCTACTCCACTTCCCTCATACCAATCGCGCTCTCCACAATCCGAGCAGGCCACAACCGAACGCCAACCGAACGCCAACCGAACGCCAACCGAACGCCGGCGCGGGTCGAGAAGGTCGCGATGAGGGTTTCCGCGGGGAAGGGGAGGCCGTTTCGGGACACCAACCTGTTGGCATTGATGTAGAGCGTGCGTGCCTTCGCAGAACCGCGGGAAGGAGCCATCGAAGGCGAACCCAATGGTGTAGTCGGAGATGGAGATCGCGGTGGTGGGATAGGAGAACGTGGCCTCGGCCAATTCAAACACGATGTGGATGTTCATGGGCTCGAATGGGTCGTTCATCACCTCGCCCACGCCCACATTGCTCGTGCAGTACATCGTGGATTGCTTCCCATCTCCCATCGTCCACAGCGCCACGTCCCTCGCCCCATCGCCCGCCACGCAGCGCAGCGCAGCGCAGCATCGGCAGGATGGGCTGGCAGGAGCCCGTCCCCTATCGATCGATCGATCGATTCCCACTGCTGATAGGCGTTGCACCCATCCGTGATCATGCCCCACTAGTCCACATCGCACTTCGTATCCAACACTTGCCCCAAGTGCCCTTCCGGGTACCCCGCCGCTTCGTCCGCGGGGCACACCACCGCCACGCACCTCACCTCTCTTCCATTCCACCACTTCCCACACGCCCGCACCACGCACACCTCCACCTTCCCATGCTCCACAGACCCACAAATGCAGAACTGCACCGTCTTGGAACTCGCCTGCTCCCACTGCCCATTCCAGTTCACTCGGCTCCCATCAATCAGAGGCGAGGACCGTACCCACAGCAGTTCGCATACTCCGCCTTCTTGTCCCATTCTCCCAAGTTCCACACACGCTCCGCTTCTACCAACCTACAGGTCTTGCTCCCATAGTTTGCCCTTTCACTCATCGCAAATCCCTTCTCTCTACCACACTCTACCACCTCACAATATGAAAATGAAAATACGAGAAACAGAACAGCTATCCTAGGCAAGAACGTCGTGCCTGTACCAGATACCTCCCACGTTGCAAGTTATCTCCATGTATCCGCGGTCCCACATGCCATGAATGGGTTCGTCACGTTGCACAGTTTGAAGTACAGAAATTCCTCACTCGGAACACACTCCACACAGCAAAAATGGAACCAGGGTCCACCACCATTATGGTATTGAATGCGTTCACGATGCATATCTCACACACACAGTTTAGTCAAAGTAACGATAGCGCACACTACACTAGCTTCTTCAAACACACCAACTTGAGGACAGAACCCATCCCAGCTACAATACTTACACTCCCACAACACAACACACAAAAACACATAGAAGTCCGAAAACAAAACAAAAGACAGGACATACAAGTCCAATTCCAAATTTTGAATACATTCAAACCCAGTAAGACGAAGCTAATAGCTTTGATTGTAAAACAAATGATTTCAAAAATACACAGGAATTGTGCAATTGTGAAAATAGTGTTGAAATTGGGTATGAGTGGAAGAATAGATTTCGAATAGGGAGGGAGTTGTTTTTACTGCGAAGTGGAAGGAGATGAGTGGAAATGGGATATTGTGGAATGAATAGATCGAAGAGTGTTGTTTCCAGTGGAAGCGTTTTGTTTTTCGTTCTATTCATTTGGAATCTACTCTAGATGGTATAGAAAGAAATAGGGTATGTAGAAGATGATGATAGGAATGAAAATGGAAAAGCTAGTGATAATCAGTTTTTGGGTTATCATTTATATAAATAATTTGTGATATGTGTATAGTAGAATCGAATAGTAGAGTTTGTGAGAAAGGTGGGTGTGTCGTTGAAGAACTGAGCAAAATAAGGTAGAATACATAATATATTTTATACGAACAAATAGAGATATATTCATATTCCACTGTTTCTAGGTTTTTCGATAGTTGGTGTGCAGTTTTTGTCGTTTTGATGCACTCTGAACCTATCAGAGTTTGTTATATTGCCAGAGAATACTATCCCTTATAGTAACCCATATAGTATCCCCCACCTGCCAAATAATGCAGAATATCTTCTATTTAAAGGAAGGATCGAATTGTACACCACTTCAATAGGGATACAAAGTGATTCACAATGTTGTTCTATTACGAGCATGAATAACAATAGTATACATAATACTTGCTGTTTGAGTTGGTTGATGAAAGTGAAATGCTTTGGTTCCCAACTCATTAGGATGAATGGAATTACTCACTAATAGTGATATCAGTATTGTTGATGATAAAGCTGAAATCCATAAGAATGGACTCTATGGGAATGAGTAGTTGTCCAATATCAAGCTGTGAGACATATCTGGCTAATTTGTTGGAGGCAACAATCAAATTATTACTTTTCAGATATATGTATGTATATAGAAGACAGACATTGATATCTATCTATCTATCTATCTATCTTCTTGAATACCTTACTGAAGTTGTACTTACAAGATATCGTGAATGAACTGTAGACATTGGAATTCAAGGAGATTGGATTGTCATTTGCGTCTGTCAGTACCCAATCAATGGAATCCAGGTTCGATTGTTCAATCACATCGATCGATAGGTTGTCCCAGGTGATCATGTTGTTCAGTCCCATCGATACATGAATCAGGTTATCGATCAGCGGACTCTTCAGACCGAATGGTTGAGCATTGATACTACTGTAGACTAGGATCACACTCATGCCATTCGTGATGTCGTAGGCTCCTCTGGGTAATAACACCTCGTGTTGGGATGTCTCCTCATCGATTAATATCACTTGATCAGATGGTACGTTGTGCAACACGAAGTCGGTATAGAGTGACACAAATGAGATGTATCACTGATCGAATGACAGAGGATTGTCCAGCTTCACTTCCTTCTTCGTAGTATTACCGAACACTTCCATCATGGAGAACTAGTTCATCGGTAGAATTGAGGAAGGCACTTGATCATACACATCTTCTATTGTCAACTGGAGTTCGAATTCGCCGTTCAATCGCATGATATTACCATCCATATCGCGGAATAAAAACATCAATCCGGCTATCATCGGAATGCAGATGTTTTCCATGGTGCGGAGATAATTAACCTCGGGATCGTCAATGATCATTGTGGTGAGCAGGTTGTTGTTCTGGTTGGCAATCTTCAGATCGGAGGAACGCACGAGAGACGAGTACACTTGGATCACTTGACGATTTCGCATGATATCAATCACGTTCGATCCATAGAACGAAGCGGGTAGAATGACCATATACCCTTCCAAACCGAGGATTTCTCGAATATCCGGAGCATTGGTGAAATCGATGCTGTGTGTGGACTGGATATAAATACACCCATAACTCGAAGCCTTCGTAGATATCGAGAACGTAGTATCGGTCATGGTGTTGAGGATGGCAATGATTTGACCGATCGTGTAGTATCCAGGAGGAATCGTTAGCTCCTCGTCATTCGTGTTCGTGACCACATTCGTAGAATCCACGTTGTTGAACATGACTTGATTGGGTGTGAACAGGACAGTCATGGAAGTGATGTAGGGATTCCGATACTTGTAAGGGTTGATCCATTCGAACTTGCCTTGACTAGGTGAGCCTTAAATGAGCACGGAGTAGTGTATGGTTTGTCTCTCTTTACCATAGTAGTTGGTAATTGGCGTGGTTTTGCGCGAAAATTTGATCCTTGCCGACGTGTGGTGTCATGATTAGCCCGGATTCCATGGAAAAGAATGGCAGAAAAGCATATTAATACTGCCGACAAATGGCCTATAGTTTTATGGTAATTTTGGCGCGAAAAAGGCGGTCATGTTTTTTCGCGTAATACGCTCCAATTATTTAAGTAGTAGGGAAAAGACGGGAAACACGCGGAAATCCATTTTCTACCAAATAACCGCGGCAACCCATTTTCTGCCATTTTCGACCATTTTCTGCCATGGTCTTCCTGGTCACCTCGATGACCATGACGGGAAACACGCGGAAATCCATTTTCTACCAAATAACCGCGGCAACCCATTTTCGACCATTTTGACCATTGTCTACAGGACCACCTCGATGACCATGACGGGAAACACGCGGAAATCCATTTTCCACCATTTTCTGCCATTACCTGCCTGGCCACCTCGATGACCACGACGTGAAACGCGCGGAAACCCATGGCTGCCAATTTCGGCCATTGGGGGAGCAAAGCTCCCCCGGGGAAGCGAAGCTTCCCCCAATTCCTGCAATGTTAACCTGACTTCCATTGTTGGCCATGGTATGCATGGATGTCCAAAGTGAAAGATTGCTTCCTTTACTTCAGTCTATAATGCCCGAATGCAAGTGTGTGTATGTTGTCGTCCAAGATCCAACGTTTGTTATCTGTGCAAGTCATGAGGGTCTTGGTTTGCTCCTTCGTGCTGATATTGAAGGCCTGGTTGTTGATGCGCTTGAAGCTGCCTTCGATCACTGCATCTTCCTTCTTCTCGGCCTCAAGTACACGCTTGTACAAATCGATGTTCTTCACGCTCATTCTCTCACCATCGATCACCACGTTGCGAGGAACTCCCTTTGCTGCGTTGTGTATCACATGCTTCTCATCAACCAAACAGTACATCTTCGGTCTAAGTCCCACGAACTCCGTGATGCGATGTCCGTTGTGCTCGTCCTTGAAGATAGGACCAGGCAACTTCTTGTTGAAATTGAGGAACGAGTCCAATGAAGGGAACTTTCTCTTGTCCACTTCATGCTCGTAATACTTCACGAGTTCTCCATAGAAGTAGCTCGTATTATCCAACTCAGAAAAGTCGAATGATTTGTACATATCGCACATCTTGTGAACGATGTTAGCGCGATCGTGCAGTTGCACGATGAGCGAGTCCGTGTCCTGTCCCAACAGCTCCACGTTATCGAATGTGTTCTTGAGCACGTTGTAGTAGAAATCGTAGATGATGTGTTTGGACATGTCGAGAATGGCGAACCCGATGAAGAATGGCTTCTCCACCCTGCGCACCGGTGTGTTCAATTTGATGCCAATCAGATTTTCGGAGTACATGGTGGTTCCTGCGATCATGTCATATCCATGCTTCTGGATGATGGCCTCACGTTCATTCCATGTGCTAGCGAACTTCACCTTCATTCGTTTCAGTCCAGTCTCCACGAATTTTCCATAGGTGGAGTTTGCTAATAATTTGTACAGGTTCTTTTCTACGGTGGTCTTTGATTTGGCTCGTTTCTCACTGAGCATATTGACGTATTCGAAGATGAAGGGTGCTTGTTTGAAACGGATGATGCGGTGGATGTGCGTGACGTGATAACCCTGTTGAAGACCCAATTGCAACAGAGAGTAGTGCACGAGATACTTTTGACGAGGCACAAGATCGCAGATGAGTTTCGGTGTATTCACCTCTTTCACCTTGTCCACAATATCGTTCTTCGCTGCGTACTTCTTGATTCCGTCTGAGTACATACCTACCTTCTGTACGGGGAAGAATGGCAAGTCATTGAATTTATCGTGTAGTTCCACTGGTGCCTCGATGTCACATTCGATGAAGAATCCGTACTTGCCGAACGTCTTCAGTGATTGCACCCACCCATTCGGATCACGATTGATCCTTTCCATTATTTCTCGTCGCTCGGGTACACCCACCAATTCGTAAGGCATCATTCTGTGCATGGCTCCTCCATACAGGTTGTTGGCGTCGAGGTAGTAGATGGATGATTGTTCTCCGTTGTTGTCAATGTTATCAAGGTCGACTTTGGCGTGCCTTTTCACGATCTGTGTGATGCCTCCTCGAAGGTTCTTGAGTAGACGCATGAAGTCATCTATCTCATTTGTCTCCATCAATCGAATGCCCTTGCTCTCATAGAACTCGCCCATGCGATTCAAGAACACATTTACGAGTTGTTTCTCCTCAAGTCCCTCATTCGCGTTGATTCGCATGATGTACTGAGCCCATTTCCTTGCGAGGGTCATGAGGCTACTCTCGCTATGATCGCCCTCCATTGTCACCTTCAAGAAGAGCGAATAGGCCATTTGTGGTGCTGTGATATAGTGCATCGGATCAACACCGAATGCGTTCAGTGTGGTAATGCGGAAGTGTTCGAATGCATCAGCCATGAGAGTTACATCGAGTACATTGTACAATTCGTAGTATTCACCCCATGTCTTGATGTCGAAGGTCTTCCACAGCTTCACCATGTGATCATATTCGTCTTGGGGCATCATTTCTCCCTTCATATCATCAATGCATTGTTTGCGAGAAGGAATGGTGGTATTGTTCAATGACTCGTATGATTTGATGAGGCTGTAGAACATGGGTTCTTTCCGTGTCAACAGATCGATGTACTCGTCCTTCCATTGCTTACCTCGTGATTCACAGTATTTGCGTAGTTGTTGTTTGGTGTGCACATACAAATCAAGGTTCCCTCCGAGTGTCTGTGCCACAATGGAACGCAGTGGACTGCTGATGAGCTTCAACGAGTCCTTGAATTGTATGCCATTGTACTCAATCTGCATCTCCTTGTCTTCAGTGGTTGGAATGACTTCCAAGGAGTCACTAGTGGTTGAATGAGCTGCGATGAGTTTCATGATGAACGTGAAGTCGTAGTGTGACCCATTGTGGAAGTATACGGGTAGACGATAGTTCTTCTTGTTGAACGAGAGTTGGAGATTGCACTTGGTACAACAGGTGCAAATGTACTGCCCGGCTTCGAAGCTGCATATCCCTCCCTTTCCTGTTGTGTATTCACCTGTCACATGTGCGTGATGTCGTACTTTGTCGTTCTCCAGTTTCTTGCGACAGAAGGGACACACGGTTGTTGCACGAAAGTCCTTCTCGATGCTAGGAGAGTTCTCGAGGGGTAATTCATCGAATAGATATGTTTTCACACTCCCTTGCAATTGCACGAGATAGTCCATGAAAGGACGAAGCTCTTCTTCGCTCTCGTGTGGTGCATGGAAGACTCTCAGTTGAGTCTGGATGGCAGGGATACGAGACACGGCTAGACAGGATAACATGATTGGCTTGTGTCTGTTCTTGTCATCAATGGCTGACTCGAAGTCAGCGTACACGACAACCGGTGCTGGCATTTCATATCGCTGGTTGGTGAATCGCAACCGAGTCTCATTGGTTGACAAGTCGTACTGCTCGCTTTCATCAACGAGTTCTCGATGTACCTGTACTTCGTGAGCATGAACGTCTTTGCGAGACCCGAAGAAGTCGTCGCAGAATCTGCATTTCACATTTCTCGAAAGGTTTTTATTCTTCGCATCACTTCGTCGTGTCATACGATGCTTGAAATCATTCACATCCTTGATGTACAAGAAGTGTTTGGGCGTTCCCTCAGGTAGATTCAAGTCGTTCAAGATGCAGAGGGAGAGAGGGGAACGTGATTTCTCCTTACCTTTGTACACGACATCGCACGTGAATAAATCGAATTGTTCCTTCGACTTATCGATGTACCCAGGCAAGAGTGTGACCTCGAATACATTGAGCGATACTTTCAACAATGCCTCCAATGCGGCGAATTTCTCTTCACTTGCGTCGAATGGGACGTTGTCACGAATGCCCATCGCCTCCTCTACCTCGTGAATGGTCACTCCGAACACTTTGTACTTGTCGGGTTGTTTCCACCACTTGTTGTACACGGTTGCATCGCCAATCTTACAATTCGCGACGATCTTATGCCCGCCTTCACTGGCCAGAATGAGGCACCGTTGTAGGCACCGGTTGTCATCGAAATCCGGGTTGAGCGCTGTGCGTCCGATGACGTACGGTGTGTGCTGCTTGTAGCCAACGAATGTCCGTAGTGGGAACATCTCGATATGGAACCCGATCCAACCAGCGTACCTAAAACCGCTTCCCTCTGTCTCCTGTTCCTCTACGGCATTTTTGTACCACTTCCGATACTCCTCGATCCACTCATCGATACGTTCTCGACGAACGATGCGGAGGTGTCCCAATCGATCATCGGTGAGGTTGAGGATCTTGGAGTCTCCATCATGTGTCCACATGAGGTTGTATGCCATGATGGTGATGAAACATTGATTGTATTCACGCATACCATTGATGATGAACTTTTTCAAGACTTCATTGAATTCATTTGTCTCATCGAATATGAGATTGATCGGTTCCACTTCCTCATCGCTCTTCTCACCCGGTAGTCGAACCCACAGTCTGTTGTCAAAATCGTTGTTGAGACGGAAGTCCTTCTTGGTGCGCTTCTCCTTCACCCACTCCTTGTACATGTCTCCTTGCACGGTGTGATAGTACGTGAGTGCATATCCAAGTGACGAGTCGATCACATCACTCAATCGTCCCTGTGAGACCTTGCGATCGAAGCGTTCGTATGCCTTATTGCGTCTCATTTCACGTCTCTTCTCCACGGTGTTCAGGTAACCGGGTAAGTGACGTTGTCGCTTGTCACCGAATTCATGTCCATTCCACTCATACTCGAGGTACCGCTCGTTCCATGCCTTGCTTCCCACGACGAGATACTTGCGCTCGCCTTTGGGATCACTCACGCGTCTATGTGTCACTCGTCTTTTGGGTGTTACTTGTTTCACTCCGAGTACCTTGTTCGACAAATAGGCTCTCGTGTCAGGCATGGTCTGATCGGTGAACGTATCGCCGACCCTGTAGTACTTGGCGGCCAATCGCTTCCAGGTTGGCCCATCGATCTTGATTTGTTTTCCTGTTTCAGGGTTGATAGTATATCCTTCGCGTTGTGAACTCATTTATATAAGGGTCACAAAATCTTTAAGTGGTGATACACGTGTGACCAAAGTGAAATAGTTAGGAGCTTGGCTTACTCCTAGAAGAGGGGCAACGTACGTTGCCCCGGGATGCCTTCGGCATCCCTAGAATGGGAAGATAGCATGGCCATCCGCATCGTACTCGAATTCATCGATGTCGTAGAACTCGGATTCCGATGAATCAGAATCACTAGAATTGGGGTCAGCGAATGCAATGCTAATGTCTGGATCATTATCGTATGCCTCAGCTTCTTCTTTGGTCATTTTCACCCATTGTCCTTTTACGCGTCTATAGTTGTCATGGAGTAACTCGTAGTATGCTGTGCCACCAATAATCATGGAGCGATTGCTGGGAGAAAGTATTCTCGACTTGGGAACATATTTCGTCGTATCTGGTGGTAATGGTTTGTCGTACAAGCGATTCAATTTCTCGTCGTACTTGTATCCACGCTTGAGAAGATTCCAGAAGCGAACTCCGTTGATTTGGATTTCTCGGCCAGTATTGGGATTCAAAGTGTGAGTAGGTCTATTCATTTATATATTTATATATTTATATATTTATATTTTCTCTTTTAACCCTAGATGCTTCCCTAAATGAAGTACAAGAAAACAGAGAACAACACATGGTCTTCCCTGGTACGCACTTGTGAGGACGAGAATATCGAACTCGCCGACATCATCATTCACACCAAGTATCCGATCAATTCCGAGCGTCTATTCGGTTTCAGTGTTTGCACTCCGCAAGCAAATGTGAACTGTGGTTTGATCTTGCACGACTATGATTGCATGGAGATGACGTTGGACGAAACTCGCCCACCTTTGTTTACCGAGGATGAATGGGAGTATCTATTGCCTCAATTGAAATCCAACGGTCTGCTCGGTGTGCCTTTGAACGTTTTCTGTAGGACGTATGACGCTCAGCCCTATGTGGTGCCTGTGGTAACTGAGAATCGTGCTGTTTACTTCTTCTCCAACTACTATGTACGCGTGGTCTTCAAGGTGGTGGATGATGAAGTGCCGCCCGAGTTGTCCGATCTGTTCATCGATGATGGTGCGTGTCTGAAGGGTGTGTACGTTCGTGCATATCAACGAAATCATCCAAAGTAAAAAGTAAATGTCGTACATTTTCAGCAGCAATGGAAACAACTACACGTTCAAGAAGCTCGACAACATGCTCATCAATATGCCCGAGAAGGACGGTCATCATGTGCTAATTCGAGAGACAGTGGATGGCGTTCCTCAATACTCGTGGGGGAGTGCGGCTTGTATCGTGAAAGCGAATGAAGCATTTGTCTTCGAGTACACACCAGAAATTACCGAATCATTCAATGGCGAGTGGGGTGGTGATGGTATGCCGCCTATGCCGTCCGGATCATACCTGATAACCACGACTGTCATAACGTACCTTCCTGACGACATGTTCAACGATTGCACGTCAATCGAATCGGTGGTTGAAAAGGGTTATCGAGTGCTAGTCACGTTTGACAATACGCCTATCCTAGACAGACCATACATTGATACATTGAATAGTCTTGTATCTCATACTGGTTATGCTGTTGTTAATGTTGGGGACAACTCTCCTGTCCTTCGTACGTTTTCGAATCTCCCTCTCATGCTTCTAGGTGGTGTGAAGAGCATCACGATCGTTTTCGAACACCTTTCTTCTGACTCCTCGTAATGGGTCGATGTGACCTTGCTGCCTCTCGCAATGCATTCGGTTCCTTTCGACTCTTGGATCGCGTGACTGGTGGTGGTGGTTGTGGTTTACATTTGCTGGCCAGGAGTTCCCAATGATAGCACTTCTGCTTGCTACCGCTTTCCATATTCTTCACTTCGTACATCAATGGCATGAATCGATCGTCAATGTCAACAACTTCATACAAGTCCTGAGACCATTTGCTCGTCAATGATCGCTTTTCCAGAACGCGAGGTCTTCGTGTCACTCGAACATAATCACCTACATCGAATTGAGGTGTTGTGTCCTTCGCTGTCATGTTGGATGGTTCTGTCTTCTCCGTGTACAAGATGTTGTTGTTCCAAATGTCATTGGGTGTATATCCGGTGTCTCTGTTCTTCCTTGCATTGTGTCTACGAACCGCACCATCGATCAAGTCGAACCACACACCTTTCGATTGATTGAATGGAACCATGATGTCTTCCTTGATATCTCGAATTGCTCGTTCGGCTAGTACTGCCTTATTCGCTGAATCCATGTGATACATGGTGATGTCATACTTGTCCAAGATGTTGGTACGAAAGATGGCATTGGTGAACTCGGTGCCTCGATCAGAGCAAATATGCTTTGGTGCACCGTATGTTTGAATGATGTCCTTCATCGCATGCGTGACTTCTGTGGCACTCTTGCTTTTCAGTCGCCGAGCCATCAGGTATTTCGAATATCCATCAATACATACAAGGACATACTTGTATCCACGATTCTTGTGGAATCCTGTGGACTTCTGTGACCCCAACACTTCCTGAATCCATTTGTCTTGTTTGGAAGAGAAATCGATGAGATCGATGAAGTATATGTTTCTCTTGAATGAACTGATGATTACTCGAGTTGCACCTTTTCGCTTGGCTGGTTTCCTTAATTCCTTGATCTCGTTCATAAATGAACCGCTTTATTCAATGGCTGAAAAGTGTATGGAAATGGATGAGTGGAAGGAAGAACCACAAACTGGTGGTTGATTCGAAATGCAAGGACAGATGTCACTGCTTGTGCGTGTACAACGAGAAGAACGAGAGTAGTGATGATAGTGGGAGTGATATATCTGTACACTCGCCTACATTGGGTGAGACGGATATCAAGGTAAGGTAAAAAACATTTAAATAATGTAAACATAAATAGAAATAGAAATGAACTGTTGGATGAATGATGAACGTCTTGATATCACACGTAAATATGTGCATGATATGATTAATTCATTTGTTGAGGACCCTAAAGGTACAAATTATCATAATGAGTATAATCCTCCATATATGATGATAAATTCACCTGATCTTCAACATCTTCTTGTGAAATCATGTAATGATGATAAATACATAGTGAAGTATGGGGGAAGTTCGGAAGGCTTCCCACAAAGTCCCGCCGGGGAAGCGAAGCTTCCCCGAAACATTGCTGAACTCCGTGCTTTCAATGAGAATATCTATGATATCGAAGGTCATCGTGTGATGACATTAGGTGGTGATACAATTACCATTGATATCGATGGTGTTGCATTTGATCAACTCGAATGTGTATCGGGTAAACGATTACCGCCAAAGTAAAAGACTGGAAGCTATGGTTTCCAAGTCGCCCTTATTTCACTTTGGAGAGACCATCGGTCTCCCGGGAGAGAAATATAGTTTCGCCCCTCTTTGGCTTCCCTAAATTTCTACAATCGTGACTTGGAAGTTCGAGTATAAGTGCGAGATGGTTGTATCACCACTGCGTGACACAACGAGCTCTAATCCACCATCTTTTATCGGTGAAAATATAGATGTGCCAGAGACGTTCATTGTTGGGGTCGGGTTGTCAAGTGTTGTCTTCAGCAATGTTGCTCGAGTCGTAGTGATTACCAAGGTCGGCGTGCTTTTAAAGCCTACGAGTGCCTCTTCGTAGTTACCACACTTGAGACTCAAATCGATCGTGACCAGGTACTTGCTGTTCGAAGATAACGTGAGATCTTCCGTCAAGTTCGAATTGGCTGATCCGAGTGTCTCGGGTACGAGGCTATGACCACTACCAGACCAAGAGTACGTGAACGTCTTGGAGAACTTGGTAGGCGATGACGAAAAGGATACTCCACTGCTAGATACGTTCAACAAATAGGTTCCTGGATTTGATGGAATGGTCAATTTGCTCACACCTGTTTTATCATTAATGACGATACATTGTTCTTCACTCGTACATCCAAGAATATCTTTATAGATTACATCGGAGTCAAGGATGCTCGTCGTGGGTACTTCAGTATTCGCTTCGTTCTTGAAGACGAAGTAGCCAGAAGAAACACCCATCGCAGGTACGGTTACACCATATGCACTATTGCCCTTGTAAGCAATGAGACACAGGTTCGTCGACTGCACACCAAGAGCGCCGTTGAAGAGTGTTGAGGCGTTCAATGTGTCGAACGTGTACTGAATTCCGAAAGCACCAGCCTCCGTTCCTTTCAAGATGTACGTCCCGGACTGATCAGGTAGGATCAGATCTTTACGAGTGCTCGTTGTCGAATTCCAGTTGGCAATCGCGTACTTGTTCGACGTGTTGCCGAGACCTAATGCTGTGTTGATTGTGGTCGCATCGATTGTCGAGAATGAAGGCTCACCATCTTCCTCTATGTTCAGCAAGTACTTGCCGCTACCTGGCAGATCGAGCCCACCGAATGTGCTATTGTTGACAAAGTACGGAATCGTTCCTCTGGTGGCAATGGTGATTGCCTGGCTGTTGCTGTCTTTGAAGTACGAGTTATCGAGCGTGGTGAACTCTTCAGGCTGCTCAGGTAATACGACACCCGCATCAACCCAGGTGAAGTCGTTGTTGTAATTGCTGAGCACGAAGGTGCCATTCCCACTTGGTAGTGGGAAGGTCTTGAATGCTCCATTGTGGTAGTACTGGAGACCAGTCGCCATCTCCTTGCGTTTGAATACTCCATTTTGGAGATATACAAGTTTCTCTGATGAGGTTGACATTTATAGTAGGGTGTGGAGAAATTATTTTCTCCCCTATAGCAAGGGGAAGTCGAAGACTTCCCCGGGGAGAAAAACAAAGTTTTTCTCCCTATAGTAAATGGCAACTACAATTCCTCCTGTGCATAACTACGAATCGCAGATTGTGTTCAGCAATCAGACCAATAACATCAAGTCGACCGATGTGATCAATTGGACGATCGCACCATCCGGTGATGACGTGTACTTCAATCTGTACAAGTCTCGAATGACGTTCAAGCTCAAGATCACCGGGTTGGCAAATAATGCAGGCAGTTCGTCGAAGGATATCTATGTTCCGGTGAAGAAGAACATGTCGGGCATTGTGAACAACACGAAGGTCACGTACACCTATTGGAACGGTGAGAACTTGGCGTCCTTGCCTCTGAGTGCAGACAATGAGAACATCGGTCAGATCCGGTCACTCTTGAATGCACTCACGGACAACAAGCACAACAATGTGGTGAACGAAGGACTGAAGGAACTGTCCTACATCTACTACGATGACCGTGACTACGATACAACCGATAAAACCGCGAGAACTGCGGCCATCCTGGGTCGACCTTATGGCGGGAAGTTATTCTACAACATGCTCAAGTTCGTACAGCCACCTGGATCGACCACGGCGTACACGACGATCAATGTGAACTTTGCGGATATCTTCGAAGGTTGTTCTCAGGAACGATTCATCAATCTCACGCAGATGGATGCTCAGATCTATCCCACGAACGACGATGCATACTTCTACATCGATGCTGGCAAAATCAATACCGCTACAAGTCCGGACGCTGTTCCATCAGCCACGGCTTTCACCGGTGTATACTTCGATACATGCACGCTTTGGTATCACAGTTACAAGACGAGCGATGATTCGACCTTCGATCCTGAAGACACTCAGTTGGTGAAGAACCAGATCATGACCAAGACGTTCCGCATTCCAAGTGGACAGGGATTCATCGATGATCGTGTGCTGGTCAACTTCCCCGTCAAGATGATGTTCATGATGTTCACGGACGACAATGGCGATTTCTCGACTCTCAAGGACATTCGATTCAAGCGTATCTCATTGAACATCGCTGGTGAACAGAAGCGTATCATCAATGTGGACAACACGAACACACCTGATGGAATTGATCACACGTTCTTTGAATGGATGGACTATCTTTGCAATAGTCGTTCCGACGAGTACGACACGCTGTTGACGTACAAGACCTGGTTGAATCAGTTCCGCATCTTCGCCTTCCCGTTGGCCGAGTGGTTCCCGATGCGAGCATCGAATCAGATCCAGTTCGAAATCGAGTTGGAAGAGGATGTTGCAGCGACGATCCAGATGCACCTCATCATGATCCGTGCCAACACGGTGGGAGCGTAGGGGAGCCGCAGGTTTGTATGGTAACTAATATCACTTAAAGATTTCAATAAATAAATATAAATAGATATGAGCAACAAGATTCAGGTTTTCGATCTTTCCAATGCTTCCAATGTGTCTCTCACCTCGACTGGATTCAAGAAAGAAGGCGAATCGGCGAAGTATGTTTGCAAGATCACCGATGCTACCATTGTTTTCGTGGGTGACAACTCGAAGTTCGAAACAGACAAGAAGAAACTGTTCAACACTTTCTCCATCACACTGCCCAAGGAGCAATCGGAAGAGTTCAAAAGAATCCTCGATGAGACGAAGAGAGAGAATCAGCCGTACAGTGAATACGAAGGTGAGATCCAGTTCAAAGTGAAATTGAGTCCGAGCACGAAGATCGTGAATAACGACAAGAAACCGATCAAGATCGATCTACGAAATGTACCCTGTACTGATCTTCGTGAATACAAGGACGCAACGATCGATATCGTAGTAACTGGTACGAGCAATGAATTCGAGGGTAAGGATGGTAAGAAGTACTCGTACATATCTCTCACAGCAACTCAAATCAAGATCAAGAGTATGAATAGTGTCTTCGATTGCGATTTCTTGTAAGAGGTATGTGTGATAGATTCCTTTTTCACTTTGGGCATCGCGGATGTCGTGATAACCAAAGTAAATAGGGGCAACGAAGTTCCTCCCTAATAAATGGAAGATAGTCCATACATCCCCAACATAGACACTACACTACTCTCGATCAAGAATCGAATAAGACGATTTAACCATCGATGTCCATATAATAACAAACGATTGACGAGAAGAACAGAAAATACGCTCAATCAAGCCGAAATAATGCAGGATACCATCAAACAACGGATGGAGAATGAGACCGATGAAGAAAAGAGCAAGCAATATGCCAAAATACTGAGAGAACTAGCCGACTATATCCAGCCAGAGCAAACCATTGACGAGCAATTGCAGGATCTTCGACAAAACAAGGAAAGCATGGGCATTATGAAGTTCGACTGGGAACTTGATTGTCAGGACACATTCCTCAATCAATTCACGCTCATTATCGCTCCTTCCAAGTCGGGTAAGTCGTTCCTCATCAATCAGTTGTGCTACGAGATACCTCACTCGTTCGACAAGATCTGCTTCTTCATGGGAAAGGTGAGCTATGAAAACAAGTGTCCACAAGTGCTCAAACATGTCGCCAACAAAGCAGGCATCAAGACGCAATGGATCAACACGGACAACGAGGTACGTCCTGAATTCACGGATAGCGAGGACGTCGCGTACAAACAATTGAATGACGATGGATCAAGTGTGGCCATCTACAATGACACCACATACCCCTCCATCTACATCTTCGACGACTTGTACACGAAGCCGAACGATCACTGGGTGGTGAACTTCATGGACACCATGGCATGCATGAGTCGACATCGGAAGACCAGTTGCTTCATTGCCTTCCAAGGATTCTCTCGATTGAGCAACAAGATCATCGATAATGCCACTCGAATCTTCTTGTACTACGACATCCTTGGACGAGAGGATTTGTGGCGCAAAATGAAAATACCACCACCGAGTAATCTATCCGAGGTACTTCGTGATATCCAGATGGGCATGCACACACGATGGTACTACCTGGATGACGATTCGCTGGTCGAGTACGTCCCATACGAGCTGAGTAGCAAACAACAGGCGATCAACAAGATGCGATCGAAGTTACCGAAGGCATTGAGTGATGAACGAAAACGCAAAGAAGTGGAAGAGAAGCAACGACAAGTACAGCAACTCGAAGAAGAACTAGGACGCAGGGGGAGCGAAGCTCCCCGGGGAAGCTACGCTTCCCCATGCACGAAGCAGACCACGCAAACCAAAGTGAATAAGAGTCGCACGTACAATCTCTTGGACATCAAAGAAGCCGTTGAAATCAAACCACAGGACTACAGCAAAGCCATCAACACCAAGGAATTCCAGTTCGTACAGAAACCGAGAGATGGAACGCAGAACTGGGAGGTAGGGGGAGGCAAAGCATCCTCCCACTACACGAGCGAAGTGACCAAGCCGTCGAAGAAAGGCAAAGGACTACGATCGAGGTATGGACTGGCGTAAACAATGATGGCCAAAGTGAAAATAGGGACGATCATGTTTACTTTGTCTTTCCTTCATCCAAGTCACTTCTCCAACCAAGGTTAATACGCAGATGATTCAACTGATCTTGAATAGAATCCATTATTTGATCCTTTTTAGTATTCCAGATTAAAAGTGGAAACGTGTAATAATTCTTACGCTGTTTTGATCCGGTATACTTCTCGCAAATTGATTCAAGAACTTCGTGTGCATCATCACGAAATGTGTAACCGTTCGGTATATATTTGATGTTAAATAGAACCATGAGCTTTTCTTTTAATAATTCCCTCATTAAATCATTCTCAAACTTCATCGAACGAAATTTCGAAAAGATTTCTACGTCACTACTATTTTCATTGATCCTGTATGCAAGTACGTACATCCATTGCTGACTGTCTTCATCTGGAACGTGCCGATTCTGCAATTCCTTACACTTTGATTTCAAGGTTTCATTCTCTTCCTTGATAACCTTGATTACATCAGCAGCAAAAGCAGGATCTGCCCACATGAGGCAAGCATGGAGAAGTTCCTCGCAGACGATGTAGCCTTTGTTTGCACCATTGAAATTAGGGGTTGTGATGTATTGAATCACTCGAGGAATGTTCCACTTTCCGTTTTGTCCTTTTTGAAGCCTATCACCCCATTTTCGAAATAGATCTTTTGTTTGCTTGTTTCGTAGGTAATTCTTGAATAGTTTGTTTGTACCGTGCTTCTCGTTGTACTGTCTTAGCAGATCGGAGACCAGGTACATCTTAGTACCATCCATGGTTGTTATGCGAATCTTGTAGTAATCGCAGAAGTCAATATGGAAAAGAGTAGGAACGGAATTCATTTCTATTTGTATTTGTATTTGTGTATTAATGGCTTTTAATAAGTTATGATATTGGTATGGACAAAGTAAAAAAGATTAACCATACTCACTCATTACATACCCTTCGAAAATGAGAGAAAATGAAGCACCTTCCAGGTGAAGTCAGGATCGAGCCACATGAGGAACATATGAAGT
Organism: Blastocystis hominis; assembly: GCF_000151665.1. Classification (NCBI taxonomy): domain Eukaryota; class Bigyra; order Opalinata; family Blastocystidae; genus Blastocystis; species Blastocystis hominis. Next base: position 109,880 of record NW_013171826.1, read on the forward strand.
AACTCCTCACAAATAATGAAACCCGTTTTTGTACTACCCGAATCAGAGAATGAAATATATTGAATCACATTAGAAATGTCATCTTGATTACCATCTTCTCTTTTTAGCAGGTGTTTGATCACTTCTTGGGTTTCTTCACTCTGTAGGTATTCACCAAATCGCTTGTTTGTACCGTGCTTCTCGTTGTACTGCCGAAGCAGATCAGAGACAAGGTACATTCGAATACCATTATCAAGGCACATACGAATCTTGTAGTCGTAGAAGTCAATCTCTTCGAATTTCATTTCTATTTGTATTTATGTATTGAACTCTTTTAAGTAGTTATCTCCTCACAACCTCTGGATCGCCGGGTCAACAGCGTCGTGCGTGTACAAGTGAAGGAGTGCCAGGTAGCCACAGTTGTTGGCAAAGATCGACTGGTATTTCACTTTGTTCACACGAAATACACGGTTCGTACCTGTCAATGGGAAGTCATTCATCTCGCCAAAGCTGTCCTGGTAGTTCAGCGTGCCATCGTCTTCACGGAAGCAAGAAACAAAGTGACCAAGTTTCCCTCCGTCTTCAAAGGGTATCCAGATGATGCAATTCGCTGGTTCTTTGTACTTCTTTGCCAAGGACTTGTACTTGTCCAATTCCATCACATCGAAGTCGGGTATCTCGAGTTGCTTGGCCAGTTTTCGAACTTCATCGAAAGTCATTGGTTCAGCATCCACATTCATGTAGCCGTGCTTATATAACCTCTTCAGTACACTCTCCTTCGAATCACTGACTCGTGCATCTTGTTCTCGTTCTGTGGAAGGGCTGTGAGGATGCGATTCTTTTTTTTCGTCGGGACTTCAATTGCTTGTGTCTCGTTGTCCAGGTCAGAAATATCGTAACCAGCACCAGATGCCTTCGCATCTTTGCCCTGAATCTGGTTTGCCACATCGCTTACCGTGTCTTTGGCCATGTCGCCTATCACATTCGCGATCTGTTTCACAGTGTCCGATCCGGTCTTCTGGGACACATAGTTCACACCCTTGTTGATCGCGTTATTCGCAGCATTCGTGCCAGCATTCACCAGGATATCGGTGATGGGTTTCAACTTCTCGGCATTGTTGTCGTACCAACCTTTGATCTTGTTCCAAGCATTCTTGAAGAACGTGCCAACACGACTTGAACCGGCGTACAAGGCACCACCTCGGACTTCGATGTTTTTACTTTGTCGTTCGATGGCTTTCATGGTCTTCAACACGTCGTCATAATCGCCAGGGTTGATTCCATTGAGGAACACAGCAGAAGCTCCTCCGAATTTCAGTGCACCTCCCTCCTTACCACTAATCAAACTCTTGAGACTCGAGATGATCTGTGGAGCCATCTGAATGAGCGCTGGGATGACCGTGGCAGCGAGAGTACCAAGTGCTCCGCCCTTCTTAAGTCCGGTCAGCTCGTTCATCAATTGCGCTTCATTGAATGCCAGTGCGCCACCTGTGTCCGAAGAGAAGCCAATGGCACCACCAGAAGCATTAGATTTACAACCTCCTCCTGAGTTAATGTCCTTGGTCGCCCCATTGAAAGCAATGGCTCCACCGGTGTCCTTGGTCGCCCCATTGAAAGCAATAGCACCAGCTGTTTTCGTCTTACTAGCTCGTTTTGGTGTTCGCTTTCGTGATCGCTTTGATTGCACTGGTGCTTCGAGTTCCTTGTGTAGATTCAATGTCTTGCGTCGATCCACAATCGTTCCACTATCCTGTTCTCGGAAATCGGGTTCGCCATAGAAAGCAGATATATCAACAGTGAATGGAATTGCCATTTATGAGATCAAAGTGAAAAGAAGATCAAAGATATATTCATTAGCCATTGAAACCTTGTGTAATGAACATATCCTTGATCGTGTTGTACGTATTTTGCAGATATTGCTCGAATTGTTGATCTACATTGACAGCAAACCGTTTGATCTTGTTTTTCATGTAGTCCAAATAATCAGGAGTTAGATCCTTACTATTAGCTACTCGTATGAAGAAACTCATCAGTTCGGTATCTTCATTTCGTTCACGATAAGCCCTGAAGAGACGTGAGAATCCAAGGTCATTTGCAAATTGAGCGAAAACAGAATTGTTGAAATTGCGAGCAAGCAAACTTGAGAAAGCAATGAAATCTTCGCGAGTATCATCGCTTTCCCAACTTTCCTTGGTGGAATTAGAATCTGTACTTTCATACGCGTCAATCAAGGCTGCAGCTCGATTCACTTGATCGATTGCTTGAGGTGTGAAACTAGCATTTACACTTTCAGATTGACGACCGTCCAGTACAATCACAGGTTGAATTTGTGGCTGATTCCGGAAATATTCATATGATTGCCAAATGGCATCCATTAAGTTCTGGATTCCTCTCATATTCTGCTGATACAATTGTTGATATAATTGTTCCCGGGACAGCTGAGTATCAGCAAAATGATTACTCATTGTAGTAATCAGCTGACCAGTTTGAGCATGTCCATCAACAACTGCATTACCAACATTTGTCAACAGGCTGTTAGTTTGAGTCTGATTGTCAGTGAGTTGATCAACAATTGCACCCGTAGAATCTTTGATTAACTTGGTTGTTTGAGCTTGTCCTTGTTCATATTGGTTGCCCAGAGCATTCGTACCATCCAATAGTTGTTTCCTAGTTGCCTTTCCCTCTTCTGCAACCGCATTACCAAGAGCTATCAGATTCTGATTCGTAGTCTGCAATTCATTGGACACGTTTTGAATCAGAGGTGTGAATGTATTGAATGATTCAACCAACCGTTTGTTGATTTCATCATATGCTTTTGCCAACTCACCAGATACAAATTGCTGAATGAAGCTGTTTCGCTCTAGCCACTGTTTCAAGAAATCATTGTACTGCGCCTTCATGAACTCTGTCAATCCATCAATTCGCATTTCACTTTGGGTTGGAATCAATGCTTGGATATCAGCAATTGCAGGAGGATCAGGTTTGTTTTCAATTCCTTGGAGACGAGCTTCGACTCCTTGCAGATATCTATTACTCTCCTCAATCACAGCCTTCTGTTGATTTACCAAGTCACCAATTTTCTGGATCAAATTGTCATCTCCTGTTGCAATGCTTGTTGCCACTTCAGCATACTTATCACTCAACGACTTGATTCCATCGTTCGTATTTGTCAATTTTGTTTGTACACCTTCCCAACAATTCTAACATCTTAGGATAACCCTTGTCCTTATCTTCCAGGAAATTGATTCGTTGTGCTACATAAGCTATTGCATTATAAATATTGCCAAGGTTCACCTGGATATCGAAGCTGTTCATCACAGTAATCACTTCATCCAACTTGTTGATAATGGACGACACATCCATCTGTTGTACGATTTCATTCGTCACATTCACAGGTTGTACTTCGGGTTTGACCATCCATCGACCACGTTCAACACGGCCTGCAGATACCAAATCCTCGTATGCCTGAGTATCTCGTTTCACTTTCTTTGTCACACCACGAACATATACCGTAGTATTATCATCATTCCACAACAGGAATGTTCGCTCTGGATCACCTTGTGCTGTCACATTATCTCGCAAGCCAGCAAAATCATTGATAATCGCTGCATTCTGTTGAGTAACTGTGTTGATACTATCTCCCATCTGTTGAGCTGCAACCGTTATGGCATCAGCAGCATTCTTCATTTCGTTGATGCTAGTTCCAAGATCACCAGTTATATTCACGATTTGTGCATCGCCAACCTGTGATCTCTGGTAGCGGATACGATAGGGTGATACTGGCTCATATCCAAATGGATTATCAAAGATAGCTCGTTTCTCCATGTCAGACAACTTGTGATTCACAGACTGGACAATGATCTTGTTGAATTGTTTGTCAATTTTAGCATTGTAGACCACGTTGTCCTCGAATGAGTACAACAGTACGTTCTCATCGTCAATTCGCTGCATTTGATATCCACGCATGTCAGAGACGGATACACGGCGACGTTCAGCGGGTGAGAGATTCATGTACGAATCAAACAAGGTTCGCTTCTGTCGCCATTGTTCGCTCCTCATGCGTTGTTGATTGAATTCACTTTCAACCACTTTATCGAAATATCGATTCAACATCTTGTCCATCATGTTTCTCGATTTCACTTTGTGTGGTTTGTATCGAATGATCGGAATTGTAGCAACGTATTCATCCATTTACTATGGGAGGAACAATGTGGGGCGACTTTGCCGTCTCCCCTTCTTTACTTTGTCTCTTTCGAATAACACGAAATCGTGAATGAGATGTACACATTCGAATTTAATGAGATCGGGCGGTCATTCGCGTCTGTCAATACCCAATCAATGTAGTCCAGGTTCGATTGTTCAATCACATCGATCGATAGGTTGTCCCAGGTGATCATGTTGTTCAGTCCCATCGATACATGAATCAGGTTATCGATCAGCGGACTCTTCAGACCAAATGTTTGAGCATTGATACTACTGTAGACTCGGATCACACTCATGCCATTCGTGATATCGTAGGGTTCAGTCGCTACCATACCTGCCTCTACAACACCTTCCAACTTGAGAATACTCGTGTAATCAGGTGCACCACTAAGGTCAACAGCGGTCGCCACATCACTGTTCAAGTATGCTCGGTTAACATCGTCTACCTGGATGGAATCGGCTATCGCACGGCATAACTCGGTAATCGAGTAGTAGCCAGGACCGACGTTGTAGACCATTTCATACCCTGACAGCATTTGAACCTTCACCACATTCATTGCACGAATGTTCCAGAGAGATGTCGTATCGATCTTGCACGTAATCGAAGTGATCTTGTACACAAGGTCACGAGGCATGATCACGGTGTTGAACGTTTCATGGTATCGTTCGTTGTTCTTCGGAATTACTGTATTGTGGTTAATCACACTCACCGGTAGTGCACGATTATGACTCATTTATTGTGTAGAACATGAAAGTGAATGCACACTGTAATCGGCATTGGCAGGGCAATCGTTGCACCGGTCTTATCGGTCAACGAGAATGACCATTTGCGACTTTTGGGTACCACGACGTTCATGTGTGCATTCTCCGTAAACTCCTCGTTCAATACAACCAACGGAGACTGTCGTCGTTCTTGCATGTTGTTCACTCGATCAAGGACAAGGCAGGTGCCAGGCGATTCTCCTTTCATAGTCACTCTGTCGATCACCATGTCGCTTTTGATGAGATTGTTACTTGTGAATTCATGTTCGTATGTTCGAGCAATGTTGAACACTAGATTCATTTATTATTTCCTCCTGAAACAGTGAAGCCGATCAGCAGGTACACGTTCCCAATGAACGATAGCGGGTCACCATTTTCGTCCTTCAATTCGTACACGATGCGATCAAGCAATTCAGAACATGGTACCAACATGCGTTTCTTGTAGAAGTAATTCTTGTACAAGCCGTCCATCGGGACATTCGCAAGCAGTGGTATCGTCTTGCTTTTCACGATGTTGCAATACAGTTGTATGTTCGATAGACCGTTCGTGATATCGACAGGATACTCGGCAACCAATGGACCATAGTTGGCATAGTACACACCATCGTCGAAAGGGATACGCCATGTATGCGATTGCGATCCTGAAGCGGGAATGATCGTGCCAAGGTTGCCACTCAACGAGAACACGTGGTCCGCGTGAATGTAGTACCCATCTGACTCAGCTTTCCATCGTATGTTCAGTGCAGCCGAGTCAAAACATTGGTTCATGTGCCATATCATGTCAGCCTGTGTCAATCGTGATGGTATGGTCCACTTGTGGTTCACCGTGTCATCCGTGTACGTAATGACTGTCTCAGCAGCACTATCGTCCAGTGTCATCATTCCGTACGGGAAGCGAATCGTCGTGTTAGCCGTGTACGACTCAGATTGTTCCCAGTCAACGAAGGTAGCCAATGATGGAACAACAACTTCATCATTCCTCACATACGTAACACGTGTTGGTTGTATGAATTCGATCGACACAGCACGATCGGAATACGTACTACCTTTGATCATATTCGTCACATTCAGACCATCGATGTTCGCCATCGCAAACTCGTAAGGTGATGTCAACTCGGGCATCCTGATGTAGTAATTGCGATGAAAGGTGAAATCGATTCCACGAGTCAATCCTGGTTTCAATGGCAAGTATGGGTTGTCATTGGATATGACTAGCATCGAAGGATGATCATTACTTCGAGGACCTAGGTATACCAGACCACCATTCACCACTCGTTCAAATATCCGATATCCATCGATTGCATTGAAACCATTAGCCACCATCTGCGCGATCTTCAAAGCACTGTATGATCCTCGTGCGATTGTTACATCCACTGTCTTGTCGTAACCTTCGAGTCCAAGGACGAAATGTGTGGTATCAACCCAGACACTATCGTTGTACACAGTGTCCTTGGAGTACAATGGTCCGAATGACCCACCTCGCTTATCCTCGTTAATCGTTATGGGCACATTCATGTTCTCAGCTGTCATGTCAAACTCGAGATCAGGCGCGTAAGCTTTCGCAGTCCATGTTACTCTATCGTCTGCTTTGCCACCAGTCCATGCAATGGCTTCCTGGTGCGATGATGTGATATCACGTGCCTGTTGATACTTCGCATTCAACTGTGATAAGCACGAGTTCCTGAGTGTTTCCAATGACATCAGTGTTTCCGTGTCTTCCGTTAAGTAGAATGTGCCAGAATCGAACAATGAACCGTCAGTATTCGTCATCGTGTACGTCACTTGTGGCTTCAGTATGAAGAAGGATGTATTCGTGCGCAATTGCCAGTCATACTCGACATAGCATGGATCGAGGTATGCATGACCACCAATACCTTGATCATTCGTCATATCAGGTGGTAAATCGCTTTCAGGGTTGAACGAAGTTTCCACAGGTCGTTCGATGCACAGGTTCTGCACAGATGGAGACAGTTTGAACCATGGAGTCCAACCAAAACCATTGATCGTCGTGTCAACACTGGATCGATCGAAATACCATCCGTCTGCTTGGACATTGAAGCGAACATGATCATCCTCGATCGTCATGGATATGAGTGGAATCACTTTCACCATTTCAGCACCGACAGCCTCGATGAACTCGCTGAACGTGTAGTAACCGACAGGCAATGTCAACATGTGCGAGACAGTGCCATCAGTAACAACCACTTGATTACACGAGGAAGACAGGTAGTAGCGCTTCGGGTTGTCCACTCCTTTCACCAAGATATCCGATTCGAATCCAAGGATCGACCTGATCTCTGATGCATTCGTGAAATCAATCATGTAGAAGTGATCTACCGTGATGTGGAACGCATTCTCACCGCTATACACCAATTCGAACAGGGCATCACTTGCATTCAGCTTTGCAATGATCGTTTCGATGTCGTATGCGCCGCGTGATATCGCGATCTCTTGAATCGTAGCGCCAGCATTGATTAGCACCACTTGATCAGTCGGCACGTTGTGCAACACGAAATCCGTATACAACGACACAGACGAGATGTAGCACTGGTCGAACGAGAGAGGATTGTCCAGCTTCACGTTCACTTCTTCGTAGTATTACCGAACACTTCGATCATTGAGAATTGATTAGCGGAAGTGACTCTATTTTCACTTTGATCATACACGTCATCAATCGTCAACTGGAGTTCGAATTCGCCGTTCAGTCGCATCATCTTGCCATCCATATCGCGGAAGACGAACATCAATTGATCAAACCGAGTGATCATTGGTATGCGCACGTCTTCCACAGTTCGCACGTAGTCAGCCGTTGGATCGTCAATGATCATCGTGGTGAGCAGATTGTTGTTCTGGTTGGCAATCTTCAGGTCCGATGATCGCACGATCGTCGAGTAGACTTGGATCACTTGGCGATTTCGCGTGATATCAATCACGTTCGATCCACTGAACGAAGCAGGTAGAATGACCGTTCGTCCATCGAAGCCAAGGATCTCACAAATGTCAGGTGCATCCGTGAAGTCAATGGTGTGTGGGGACTGAATCCAGATACAACCGAACGACGAGGCGTTAGTAGATATGGAGAATGTGGTATCGGTCATGGTATTGAGCAAGGCAATGATCTCACTGATCGTGTAATAACCAGCAGGGATTGTTACCTTCTCGTCATTGCTGTTAGTAATTACATTCGTCGTGTCCACATTGTTGAACATAGCCTGGGCATCCTTGGGTCGAAACAGGACAGTCATGGAAGTGATGTAAGGATTCTTGTACTTGTAGGGGTTGATCCAGGTAAATGAACCGTTGGTAGGTGAGCCTTGAATAAGCATGGAGTAGTGCATGGTCTTTCTCTCTTTACCATAGTCAACAAGACAATGGGGAGGAATCGAAGATTCCTCCCGGGGCAACGTAGTTGCCCCATCACATCCATGCATACCATGGCCAACAATGGAAGTCAGGTTAACATTGCAGGAATTGGGGGAAGCTTCGCTTCCCCGGGGGAGCTTTGCTCCCCCAATGGCCGAAATTGGCAGCCATGGGTTTCCGCGCGTTTCACGTCGTGGTCATCGAGGTGGCCAGGCAGGTAATGGCAGAAAATGGTGGAAAATGGATTTCCGCGTGTTTCCCGTCATGGTCATCGAGGTGGTCCTGTAGACAATGGTCAAAATGGTCGAAAATGGGTTGCCGCGGTTATTTGGTAGAAAATGGATTTCCGCGTGTTTCCCGTCATGGTCATCGAGGTGACCAGGAAGACCATGGCAGAAAATGGTCGAAAATGGCAGAAAATGGGTTGCCGCGGTTATTTGGTAGAAAATGGATTTCCGCGTGTTTCCCGTCTTTTCCCTACTACTTATTTACTACTTTATTATTACTATAGATGCTTGCCTCTCAAAGTAATAGAACCTATAGCATTCAAATAGTAGGCATAGAGATGAAACATGAACACTCTTTTAGTTTACCAGTTATAAGCGTAGTGATTGTGACAGCAATAAGCTCATTTACTGAACTGCAACAGCCATTTTCTATTTTTATACTGTGTTTTCTTGATCTTACAAAATACAGATATCATTTCTGATCATTGAGGAATAGACAAGGTAAATTACGACCATTTATACTATCTACACCACGATTCTATTAAACTTATACATACTCTAAAGATCGTAGTATCATTGCAATAAGTTATGATTGCCATTCTGTTTTTCTTTCATGATTGCTTTGTTCTGATTTGCTCAACCTTTAATTCAGTTGATGATTTGAATTCTTAAGAGTTCTATTCATAATAGATATTTTGGGAAAGCAAAAATGAAATCGTGAATTCAAAGCTATCAAAGAATCATTTCCATCAGAGTAAACAAAGATTGATTGCATCCGCTAATGATTTGCAGTTGAATTACCTTTTGATTACTACGAGACACTAAAGGTTTTGATCACTTTCAGTGGAGTTAGACCATGTACTGGTGATATCAGTAGTAATGCTATTTCACCATTATATCTCCTTATTGTTGTGTGGTATATTTGAGCAATAGTTCCTTATTCTATGAAGTAGATATTGGCAAGTATGGACTCATCATATATGACCAAATAAGTATTTGTCAATACATAATTAGTAACCAACAGTAAATATCTACACTGGACACTACTTAATGCACATTTCCACTGTAATAATACTACACTCATTTCAGCATTTTTCAAGTCCAAACCTTCCATTTCATACCACGAATAGATAGCACATTCTAGCTATATGTCTAGTCTCTGTTCACATATCATCACCCATTATTGGAGTATTCACTATTTCGTTCACAATTCCACTTGATATCGCTCATTAGGGTAATTCAATGCATTCACTGTTTTTTTCATCAATAATACTTGTGAATTATAAGTTGCAGGGAGAATGACCTCAACTTCTAAAAAGAAATACTACATAAGAATGAAATTGTTTCATTTAGATCTCATCACGACATTAAAAACAACAGAAAACGAACTATTCACTCCATTTTTCTTCAGCTACAAAGTATCCGATTCTGTGTTGCTAATCTATTCTACTATTCATTCTATTTTCGGTTTTCAACATAGTGATTCAAAAACTGTTCGATTGGTGTATATTCACAATCTTTGAGAAAAGAAGGGAGTTTCATTCATTTGTTCCCAACCTTTTCTTTGTTCAAAAATGAGCTATCTTTCTACATTAATATTCATTAATTATTTATTTATTTGTTTATCTATATTTACTCAAGTTAAGAAATGCCCGTCACGATTCGTCAAACTGCTCCCAACTTTTGTTTGAATGGAGCTCAAGGAACTGAAACCATTTCTAATATTTCGCTTGATAACTACAAGGGAAAGTGGGTAATTCTGTTGTTCTACCCCATGGATTGGACTTTCGTTTGTCCCACCGAAATATTCGCTTATAATGATGCTGCGGACAAGTTGGCTGCAGTGAACACTGTGGTGCTTGGAATTTCTGGAGATTCTCCTTATACTCATTTGAGTTGGTTGAAGGCATCCCGTTCTGAGGGTGGACTGGGTGGTCTTATCAATATTCCGTTGCTTTCGGATGTGACTCGTGAGACGATGAAGAACTATGGAGTATACAATGAAGATAAATCGGGTTTGGATTATGCTCAAGCTTTCCGAGGATTGTTCTTGATTGATCCGAATCAGAAAATCCGTCATATTTATATAAATGATAATGGAGTTGGTCGTAGTGTGGATGAAACGATCCGTGTGATCAAGGGACTTCAGTTCAGTGATGTACACGGAGAAGTCTGTCCTGCGAACTGGCACGAAGGTGATAAAACTTTCGTTCCTAACAATGCAGGAATCTCGAAGTTCTTGGTGAACTTGAAGAAGTAAAAATACTAAATGTGTATGTGTAGAATGTTTGCATTTTTGTTTGTTTGAAAACACAACATTGGCATTATTTGTTCTAGACTGCAGTTGGTGAAGAATCCGAAATGTAACTCTAAAAATGTGAGTGAATGAATGATGGTAAGAATGTGATGTTTAAATAGGTTAGTGAATAATAATAAAATGAGAACGGCCATATCTGATGGAAAGCGCCCTAACCCGTCCGATCTAGGAAGCTAAGTCATCACGAGTCGAGTTAGTACCAGTGTGGGTGACTCGCTGAGAAGTCTCGATGCTGTTCTTTTATTCCACTATTACATTCTATTCTACTCCTCTCCACTCACTCACTCATCCAGTATTTATATTAAACAAACCCATCCAATCTATTTTCTTACTCATTATTAATCCATTTCATTATTTGTTGTCAATCATGTTATTCTAATGTACGAATTACACTGCTTTGATGTTATTTAACATTTTCCTTTGCCTAAAATACAAAGTAAACAATGATATAACTATAATTCCATTTTCGCTTTTTAGTATTTGAACTTCATAAATGAAGGCAATGAGCTTTAGTCATTATGATGATACTGTGGATTTATTTCATTTTTCTCTTAAAATGTATCTTATCGACTGTTGATTTGTAATATCCTCAGCAGTTCATTCTATGATCACGGTCAAACTATCTATGCTTATTTCCTTCATTCCCTGCAACCAAATGATTTATAAAAATACAAAGAGAAAATAGATAAAATTGTCGGATTGTCGAGGAATCAAGCATCGCATTATCACATATTACACTTCTTCTGTTTGAACAATCTAACTTTATTTCTTAAAACATTATCGTAATCAATCACATTCCTGTACTATTCACACATATATACTTTCTCTTATATTATTAGTCATCTGCGTTCTGTCCCTATTGATTGTAAATCATTAAAGCAAGCTATTATTTCAAATTCATTTTGACCATTTCAAAAAGCATCATGCCAATTCAATGAGTTGTACTTGGGTAGTTGCTTTTTGTTGAACAAGTCACAAACAGAAGGTAGTTAAGTGAAAGAATGCTGAATATGATCATTTGTCTTGTATTCAGCACATCATTTTTTTGAGTTGTTATGGATGATGTTAAGCGATGTGTTTTTGCTATCAACTTTATGTACATTTGGTTGATAGTACATCACTCTTGAGAAAAATAATTGTATTGTAATAAATGCATTTATGTTCTTCTATTGACCTGCTGTATTCCAAGGAATCTACCGAAAAAGTTATTTAGTTAGATATGTTGCAATTGTATAATGTGTCTGAGTACTGATTTTATGCTTTATTTATCCCTAAAAGCAAAATAACAGATGCTGCCATGTGTTGACCTTTACTGGTGTTATACACTTATCATCGAATCGACAGTTGAAAAAGTGAACATTATTCTAAATGATCTATTCAATATTATCTCAGTAGAAATATACACATATTTTGTTTCTAATATCCCACCGTTCAATGATTTGTGATTATTCATGTATCAACGTGCTCAAGCTGTTCTTGTATTAATAGACGACTAATTACCCTATTGTGTGTCTGTACTATCGATTGATGAGATATGTGCTGGGAAAGGAATACCAAAAAAGCTAATACTGTATAGATTTGCCATACAATAAGGGTTATATATATATATCAGCCATTGATATACATCTTACAGCCAGTTTATCATCCTCTGTATTGTCTTCAGAAACAACCAAAATGTTCATCAGTCCCTTCTTCATAAGTAGCTCATCATTCTCTTCTATATAGGTCTATGATCTAGCATGTTTTCATTCCTTGCTCACCAAAATAAACCATCATGGAACTATACTGTTTTTTTCGATTCACCATTCTAGACTCCTGAAATAATAAATGCCTTTGGAAACATCATGCATAGAACACATACTTCGCCCTTCCTCTCCACTGCATTCCCAACGCTACCGAGCTTGAATAAAGAAACGAACCTTCATAATCTCTTTCATCATTCACCAAAAACGCGATCTCTAATATCGATAATTAATCACTTGGGCTATGAAACGATGGTAACACTGCCGAAATAATTCTCATTGATTATCGAAAAGCAGTACGTCAAAGACAATTCCATTTCCAGCTTCTTCATTATCCGATTGTGCCTGAATAACAGTCAATGCTTACTGGGATGAAGAATTTAATTGTATTCTGTTTGATGGGTTTAATGGCAACCAATGCACTTACTATCACATTGAAGAATGGAGTTGAACAGTGTATTTGGGAAGTGGGGAAAGCTGGAGATCAGCTATACGCTTCGTATGAAGTAACCAAGGGAGATGAGAAAAATATAATTGTTTCTGTACTTTTCTGAGAGTGTGCTAATGTTGCAGATTACTGATAAAAACAAAGCAAAAGTGTACCAGTCTGAGGGAAAGCCAAGCGATGATTTTAGTTACAACTTTGAAGGCGAGAATCGAATAACAATGTGCTTTTCCACTCGCCGTTCGGAGGAAACAAGTATTTCCTTCCGGTATCAAGTAGGAAATGAGCTCAAGCCGATCAACAAATCTCCTCGAACTGAATACGTGACTTCCAGTAGTCGTTATCATTCTCTTTACCTTGCAGATGATGTAAATAACCTGGCTGATAAACTGCAGTATGTCGCCACTGAGATTTACGCTATGCAGGACGAGCAGCGTTACACGCGTGAGAAACAGCATAACTATAAGCAAGGTATGATGAGGTGCTTTGTGGACGACATTTAGATCTGATAAAGCTGAAGAGAAAGGTGATAATCTCTTCTCTTTTCGAGGCTGTTGTGATGTTGGTGTGTGTGCTACTGCAGTTCTTCCAATACCGTAGTATGATTCGAGTGTGATTGTGAGGATTGTTTGTGACAATAAACTTGTATATGAAAATATCAAAGGAAAGACAGGTCTTCCATAGCTCAGTTGGTTAGAGCGTGCGGCTGTTAACCGCAAGGTCGACGGTTCAAGCCCGTCTGGGAGAGTTTCTATTTGCTTTTTGCTTTTTTGTTTTTTTGTTTTATTCACACTTCACTCATATTTCCTCTGTTTACGATTCTTCAATAGAATGGAGGTGGAGGGAGATCCACCAAAGTCTGTCCTATCTCCTACGTTGGAATCTTTTGAAGCATTTATCGGCGCTTATGTGAAATACATCCCAGAAAAAATCCAAGTGGAAAAGAGAATCAGAGAAATACAGGAGTATAGCAAAAATAAGCGCGTGAGAAAGGATATTCCCAAATCACCTGAAAAGGTATTACTTTTCGAAATGAAATAACTCTGCTTAGACACACTGGGATTACATGTTGGCAGAAATGAAATGGCTGGCAAACGACTTTCTGGAAGAGCGAAAACGCTTTATAAAGAAGAGGAAAGAAGTGTGCAAAGAAGTACTTGCCGTAGCTAAGCTAAAGAAGGAGGCAAAGGAGAGAAAGAGACAGGCACGCAAGTGTAAAGGCTATTTGATTTGTAGGAGATGGCAAAAGAACAGAGAGTAGTAGCGAAGCATATCAGTAAGCATATCACAATGTATTGGAACAAAATTGACAAGATTGTCGTCTACAAACACAAGGGGTTTGCAATCTGAGCGTTTCTCACATCCAGCCAACTCTACGAACGGCGCAGCGAGCTGATGGACCGTCATCTGCAGTTTATGCTGAAGCAGACGGAAGATTACACAGAACGCCTTTCCAGTCGCATCATTGATGGTACAGACCCGAACTGTATAACCTGTCCGCCCATTTTATTCTAGCCAAATCGAAAATCCGCCCTCCCTACCTGCTGAATCCCAAATACAAGCTTCGTCCCTATCAAGAAAAAGGTCTGGAATGGCTCGTTTCGCTCTATGAGCAGGGACTAAGCGGGATCTTAGCCGACGAAATGGGACTTGGGAAGACCCTGCAGACCATCTCTCTCTTAGCCTATCTAGCCGCAGTAAAGGGCATCTGGGGTCCTCATCTGATCGTTGTGCCGACGAGCACTATGTTGAATTGGGAGTGCGAGTTCAAGCGATTCTGTCCCGCCTTGAAGGTCTTGACGTACTACGGAACCGCCAAAGAGCGCCAAGTAATCGCGAACCGATTGTTCTTTTGTAGGAAAAGCGAAAAGGCTGGTCGCAAGGCGGCGGGTTTCAGGTGTGCATCACCTCGTATCAGCTCGCTGTGCGCGACGTGTCGGTGTTTCGTCGCAAGAAGTGGGTGTACATGGTGTTGGACGAGGCGCACAACATCAAGAATTTCCAGTCCGAACGCTGGCAAATCCTCCTTCATTTCAACACAAAGCGGCGGCTTCTGCTCACCGGAACGCCTCTGCAGAACAGTCTGATGGAGCTGTGGTCGCTGATGCATTTCCTGATGCCCGCGCTCTTCCGAAGCCGCGGGGAATTCGCGTTCTGGTTCAGCAACCCAATGAATCAGATGGTGGAAGGCGAGCGGAGCGTGAACGCGCGGCTGGTGCACCGTCTGCACGAGGTGTTGCGTCCGTTTATTCTCCGCCGACTGAAGAGCGAAGTGGAGAAGGAAGTGCGGCGTAGCGCGAGGCTTGAAGTCTAGATGCCCAAGAAATACTTCCACATCGTGACCTGTCCGCTGAGCAAGCGCCAGCGGTTCCTCTACGAGGACTACATCGGGCGGCGCAACACGCGCGAGCAGCTGGCTAGCGGGTCGTTTCTCTCGATGATGGGCGTGCTGATGCAGCTCCGAAAGGTCTGCAATCATCCCGACCTCTTCGAGACCCGCCCCATCCGCACGCCTTTCATTTGTGAGTGTATTGAGTTCCCAATTCCCCGGCTTGTGGAGCGAATGGCGCGAACCGAGCGCGGCGTGGTGTTTTCGCACACGCTGAATCGATGTATGTGGGAGCAGGACGCTCTGGAGAGATCCTCGTTGCAACAGAACGCTCTGGAGAGATCCTCGTTGCAGCAGGACGCGCTGACCGACGCCGCGTTGGACGCTGCGGACTGGCGACGCTCGCTGCGGATATTCCCTTCGTTCTGCCGCCGCGTTGCGCTGGTGAACGATTTCCGGCTGGTGGATCGCGAGACGGACAGCATGGGCGCTGCGCTGCTTCGCCGATCGCTCCAGCCGAATTCGAATGCGTTCCTCGACGAGATCGTGGAGCTCCAGGCCACGTTCAATCCCAATTCTGCGCTCATCCAGGAAGTCCACGCCGCCGCTTTTAGCTCCACCTTCTTCCCCGCTCCCTCCAGTCCCCTTTCCCTCCTCCCTCCATTCTAGAAGCCTGGTCCGCTTCCACAGTTTCCACGTTCCGCGGGATCCAGCAGCAGACCGTCGAGGAGACGCTGATTCGGCAGCGAATCCGCGCCGTTCGGCTCGCCGAACACAACCAGCGCGCGCTGCAGCGCGTTCCGCTGTGGGGGTCCGATCTTCGCGCGTTGGTTTCCGTCTATCGACGCCCCACCGCCGACGTGCGGGCGAATTCCCGCGGGTGGGAGGACTTCACGCGCGCGCTGAGCGCCCTGGTTCCCGATTTCCCCGCGGTGTGCGAGAGGGAAAAGGCGAACGTGGAGAACTACACGGTTCTGGTGGCGCGAACGCGTCCCATGCATCCAATCCGCTCGACGCTCGGCGATCTGGAGGCGAATTTCCGCGGGTGGGACGCAGAAAGTCGCGCGGCGGCGGTTTCCTTCCGTCGAGACTACGGCAAACTGTACGGTTCCCGCGGGGATGCGACGTAGACCGGCGATCCACGCGTGGGAAATGCTGCACAGCGTACAATTCCCCGAGAAGCGACTGCTGCAGTACGACTGCGGGAAGCTGGAGGTGCTGAGCGCCATGCTTCCGCGTCTGCGGCAGGAAGGCCATCGCTGCCTGCTGTTTACGCAGATGTCGCGCATGCTGGACATCTTCGAGACGTTTCTGAACATGCACCACTTCACGTACCTGCGGATGGACGGGTCCACGCCGCTGCCGCAGCGCCAGAAGATGATGGAGAAGTTCAACAACGACAACCAGGTGTTCGTGTTCATCCTCAGCACGCGCTCGGGCGGGCTGGGAATCAATCTGGTGGGCGCCGACACGGTGATTTTCTACGACTCGGACTGGAACCCGGCGATGGACGCGCAGGCGCAGGACCGCGCGCACCGCATCGGGCAGACGCGCGACGTGCACATCTACCGCCTGGTGAGCGAGAGCACCGTGGAGGAGAACATCCTCAAGAAGGCCAATCAGAAGCGGCATCTCTCTCAGCTCTCCCTCGAGGAGGGTCGCTTCACCACGCAGTCCTTCATCCAGGAGATGACCGTCCGCGACATTCTCGGCGCGCAGCCCGCGGAGAACCAGGCAGGTCGGCGAGGGGCGCAGCGATGAGGAGTAGAGGTCCTGAACGGCGCGTCGTTTCGCGGGCTGTCCGACGCGGAAGTGGCCAAGGCGCTGAGCGCCGTCGAGGATTCCAACGACGCGCTCGCGGCGCAGCGCGCGACCGCCGAAGCCTCCGCGCTGGAGACCGAGCTGGAGCGGATCGACGAGCCCGAAGGAGGGCAGGGAGCCGGTTCGGGAGCCGGTCTGGGTCCTGGAGATGCGTCGAACGCGGAGAAACAAGCGGCGGAGTTCGAGAAATCGATCCAGAAGGCGGACCAAGAGGCGAAAACGGAGCTGAAAGCGTGGGCAGGAAAGAACTCGGAGCATCTGATCGCGCTGGAGAAGGCGCTGCCGGCGATCCAGAGACGGTCGATTCGGTTCAAGGAGGTGTGCGAACCCATCCCGGAGGTTACGCCGGAGGCGCTGCGAGCCGAGTTGGAGGGATTGGAGGAGGAAGAGAAGGAATGGGAGGAAGAGCAGGTGGAAGCGATGAAGGAAGCGGAGGAAGAGATCAAACAGAAGGACCAGGATCCGACGCCGCTGGAAGCGACCGGGGTGGGGACGATTGCGGAGATGGCGAAGGTGTATGCGGGTTATCGGAAGGATATTAAGTTGAAAATCGAGAGAGCGATGCGGACCGGTAAAATTGTAATTTAAAAGGGTGTTTGTTATGAGAAAACAGGGTTTTTGTTTGCTGGGATATTTTTTACTATTTGTTCAGAGTAATGATATCAACTTGTAACTGGACTGTCGTAGGGAAGATCGCTGTGGATTCAGTGGTGTTCTATAACACGGAGAGGGAAATTAGGTATGGGTTTCTGTTTTTTCATCATCAGCGGAGATGTAACTAAATATATTGTCGCAAACAAAGGCAAATCACAAGATTCTTTTGAGCTCAAGAGTTGTGTTGTTGATTCTCTATTATCCTAGTTTCGTTTCTTTCTGCAATTAAAATTAATGACATCAAATGGGTAACTTCGGCGCGCATATGCGAGATTTACGTGATGGAGCATGGCAAAACAAATCCTACATATCTTGGAACCAAACGATACTCTGCAGTTGGTGAAACAGTTGAGATTGAAGGAACTCCCATCCAGTTGTACGCCGGGGAATACACACTTACTTCAAATGATATCGTGGATTCGATCATCATTCGCTGTCTGTCTATCAAAGAGAGAGTGCGGATTGTCCTGCACTCCATCATGTTCACAGGTGAAAGCACAGATCTTTCCGTTCCGCAGCCTTCTAAGGAATCGCGAGAAGAGCCGCCCGTTTCCGAGGCTCCGAAGCAATCGCAGCTCACGGGACTGATGGAAACGACTTTCGCCCAGCAGCTTCTCTTCGACAGCAAAATCAAAAGCGTGGAAGAACGACTTGGATTGACGGTGGAGCGGCTCTTCACCTCGCTGACCACGAATTTCAAGACGAAAACGGACGAGCTGCAAGAGCGAATCAACGTAGAAGCCGTAAGGAGGGATTGAATGATAGACGCTGGAGGATATCAACATCGTGCTGGTGGAGAAAGTGAAGGAATTGGAAAAGGAAGTTGCCGAGTTGCGTAAAACAAACAAGGAATGAATTGTTTTCTTTTCTTTTTTTCTCTTTTGTTTTGTGGTTTGTTTCTTTACGTTTGCATTCAATCACTCGAACTCGTAGCTTCTCTCTAGTCCCTCGCTTCTTCTTTGGTCTCTCCATTCGGAAGAGTCGACGCTTTCGCATTCTAGACTCGAATTCAATTCACTCCACGCACCAGAAGATCGACAATTTCTTCATTCTCGCAAATCGTCGCGTAGTCCATCGCCGTCATTCCTTCATGATCGCGGACCGATGTGTCTGCGCAGCGGTTCAGAAGCTCGGTAGCGATCGCAAGATCCCCACGATCGCACGCCCAATGCAGCATTCTATCGTTCAGTCCATCGCTTGATCGCACGTTCGGCCTTCCGCGTCTGTGTCGTTGATTTGGTCGGGATGCTGCTTGATAAACTCGATCACAAAGTCGGTTTCGCCGTCTGCGATTTTGCCAAAGATGTCGTCTGATGTATTCTCTTCTTCTTCATCCCCTCTATTTCATAACACCCTCTTCTATGTTTTCTACACAACTCTCATTGTGCTCACTTTTAATCCGAAGCTGCCTCCAGAAGCGTTTGATTCAGACTCTGCGCCTTCTTCATTCGTACTTGTTTGTTCACACCACTGAGGGGCCAATTTTGTCAAGAAATCTACATATTTCGCTTTTGCATCTCTACAAAGTACAAATCCCTCTTGACATACTCTTTTGATAATCCTTCGTAAGATTTCCACGAGCTCCACTTAGCCGACCCCACGAAATCAAGGGCTCCAGGATTATCAATATTAACATCACCAATCGTTGCTTGTTTGAAAAGTCCATAAAGGGCAAGCTTCTGAATGGTAAATAATATAAAAATTACAATTACGGAAGCATCTTGGAGGCGGAATTTTCCACATCGTACAAACTTCACAGCCCGTCCAAAATCAGAGTCATCCTCGACTCCCAAATCCTCACTGCTGTGCGGTTTTGATGCTACATTGTTCAAAACAGTCCAAACCCTACATTTGCGGGAAAGCAGGTGCTTTGTAATGAGGTAATACGCAAACAGAACAGCTAAGACCAATGCAAATAGATCCCCAATCATTGTTCAACAAACAAACTAATCTGAATGCAAATCCTTATCCGCCTCCACCGGCAAGTTCCATCTTCTCAACGTACTGTCGTCAATCTGTTTGTACCACGACGGCTGTGCCTTCGGCGGTAGCCGATAGTCCAAAAACAACTCCTCATCTTCGATTTCGGCTATGCTGATGATTCCCATCGTCTACCGCTCAGCCCTTCCTCCTTCTCTCACCCGCATAAACGAGTTCGGCAGCACATGATTATTCGCTACTTTATACATGAACTTCTCGGGAGCAACGTAATGATTCGGGATCAATGCGGCGTACTTCTGTCCCTGCGTCCGCGAGAATTCATACGGCACCACCATCACATTCGGCTTCAAATCAGGCCTCTCCGGGTCCGAGGGATGGTTGATCAGATGTCCCAACGCGAGCGGCGTGGAAGGTTCTAAAGAACATTCTGCGAATTTTGTTTACCGAAACCCGTGCTGTCGATAATGATCCCATCGTAGTTCCAGTACTTCGAATCCGACTTCACGCGTGTTAGCGGCACGAAATACTGCGGCTGGGGGTCAATCGGTGCGTCCAATCAAACGTCGACGATGTGCTGACGCAGGTAGACGGTGCCAGGGATGACGGTCTACTCAAAGGCAAGGAAGGACGGCCTACGAGGAGAGTACCGGGACGGATGCGACCTTTGAGAAAAACTCCCTGAATGGAAAGAAAAAAGAATTGAAAAATGTACTTGACCTGCAGAGGCGATGGAGGATGGCTGGACGGATAGGCCCCACTTCATGGATTGGAAGAGCTTTTCTGTGAAACGGTTCGGTGAAATCGAAGTGGAAGCGGAGGCTGCAAGCTCTACTGCATCTGCATCTGCAGAAGTCTTGGTGATTTCTTCCAGATAACGGTCCATCTACGCTGAATGTGATTTCGCCGTTGCAAACCTGAGACTCCAAGTAGTCTTGGATTGTGTGTTCCATTTGACCAACAGGCATGGAGACAACACTGTCGGCAAGGGCGTCGAATTCTTCCTTCTTTCTATTTATTACAGAGGGCAACCAACACTACCGATCTTCCCTGTAGAGATTGTCTCCTAGCGCTTTTACCAGCATCGTTGCCTTGATGAGGTCAAGTCGTTCCTATCACATAAAAACAAAAACGATCGAACACCTGTAATTGTGCTCCTGTGAGCTCACTAATCTTTCTGCCTGCTCTGCTGATCTTGCTGAGTACAGAGCGAAACATGGGAAATGAAACAAGGAAATGACCAGCAGATTAGTGTAAAGCATGGAAATCGGGTTGCTACGATGGAGTGTATGAAACAATTTCCGCCCATTTCTGTGTCTAACAAACATGCAACTGCAGCTGTAAACGGTCATTCCATAGGAATACAGAAAAGAGGTATAGTGTACAGGAAAACGAGTTCTAATAATGCCTTTGCTCATACATCATGATGGCATTGTCACGGCATGTCTCAGAACAGAATTTGTTATCAAGGAACCTATCACTTGAAACAAGAAGAACGAAACTACATGTACACATTACTATCCTCGCGAATAGGATTCTTGCAGTACTTGCACCTCAAAATATATTCATATTGCTCGTTTTCTCTACGAAGTTAGGCGAAGTCAGTACAAAAACAGGAACTCATTATTCCTAGGAGAGATTGCAGTGTTATCATTTGCTCCCCTGACATACATATAATGCTGCTGTGAATTCATGTTGATAAAGTTATTTGGTGGTGAGGGACATTACGAACCAGTTGTGGCCCATGCACAATTGGGCCATAAATCGAAAAAATATTTTCAAGAGTCGCTAAGCACTGCTATCGATTCACAAGATGAGCCTAGAGCTCAACATAACGTGTATGAACGGGAAGGTGAGCGTAACTTGCGTGTGTAATTCGCAGGAGATCAAAGATAATGAACCTGTTGAAATTATTCATAACCTTTATCTGGGATCAAAATACGCATCCTATAATAGTGAATTTTTGAACCGTTATCATGTGAAGTATATTGTGAATTGTAGCCGTCAGGATTGTATTTTCCGAGATGTACTCGTACTTGTTTTGCTATGATTCTGTAGGACTTCACCTACCTTAATGTGTATATTAAAGATAGTGAGGATTGTGAAATTCTCTCCAGTTTTTATTATTCCCTCGATTTTATTAGCGAAGGGCTCTCAAACGGATCTGTACTTGTGTATTGGTGTGTTTTTCCATGTTTTTTGAACCTTAGTACATGCGGAAGGTGCCGTTCTGCAGCAACAGTAGCGGGATTTCTAATGTCTCGCAAGCACTTCTCTTTTGAAGACACCATTAGTTTACTCAAGGAGAAGCGCCCTCAGATAACAATCAATAACGGTAAGATTGTCCGCTCTCTCTGACGCCCAGCATTTTTTGAGCAACTTCGTTGCTTCTACGAATGTAATTGCAACATTCGTCTCGCTTTTCAGTTGTATTTAGCCAACTTCTTCTCCGGCTTCCAAGCCATTCTCTCCACCAAACCTCATTCTCTAAGTCGAGCCCTCTCTCCCCTCTCATCTAGAAGTTCTGCCTCTCTACCAGTCCCCGATTCCTGCATCAATTCAGCTTTGCCGGCCTCGTAGGGAACGCTGCGTTTTGCCGCTTCCTCGTTTCTTCGCCACGCCCTTTCTCTGCAGGAACTGCCGTTCGCTCCTCTTCTTCTCTCGCAAGTTCCCTCTCGCCTCTTTCTCTCTCTCTAGCGTGCTCGATCACCGCCGCTTCGTCCCTTCCGATCTTTTCTCCCCCGCGCGGCCGCGACTCCTTCAATCCTCCTCCATTCACCCTCATCCCGACGATTTCTTCGCCTCGGGCGCGCGTTCTTTCGACCAGTTCCCGGACCCCCTGCCCGTTCACACCAAACGAGTTTCCACGGTTTCCACGGTTTCGAGGATGGGTCCGACCGGAGCGAAGGAAGCTTCCGCGCTCTCCGTGGGCGTTTCGCCAACCCCGCAGAACCCCTGTTTCCACGATTCGGATGTGGCAGTCCCGCGGGAATCCATCGGTCTGGATTTCCTCTCCCGCGGGGAATCATCAAGCGTGAACCAATCCGCTTGTGTCGATGAACTGAAAGGGACGAACGGAATCCGAGAAAAGAATTGGGACATCGGGGACATCGGGGACATTCGGGACATTCGGGACATTCGGGACATTCGGGACATCGAGGTCAGCGATGCCTTCCGGGACGTGGAGGCGGCGCAAAGCGACCAGATCGTCGGTGTGGCGGGGCAAACGTGGGGAAACGACGGATTGCGGCGAGGCAGCAGGGCAGGGAGGCGCAAAAAAGGGTCTATTTTTGACAATCCGGAGGAGAATGAGGAGGATCTGCAGGGAGAATTGTTCTTGTAGGCGTGAGGGAGGGCTGTGAGGATCAGCGCGGACCGGCTGGTCTCCGAATTCAGCGGAATGGGCACTCGGTCGCTGGGGAATTGCTCATCGCTAGTCAAGGATGATGATCTTTCCCCCGCGGGACGAGAAGGTGGGCTGCGCGCACCGCAGAAAGCCACGCGGAGAGAGCGAGCTCCAAGACCGAACTGCTCCGTGTATTTTATTGAGCCGCTTGCTTGGGTGATCCAGCAAGTAGTGGAAAGTCGGAGTGAGCAGTGGGAGTGGGGAGAGGCGGTGAGGCGTAGAGGAATTCTCCGATGTTGGAACCCGCTTTGCGGAGTGAAGATTGGGACATTCGGATTAAAGTCCACGTATCAATGTAGTTGTGGCTTTTTAACCTCCACGTACTTCGCCGTGGAGATAAAGCGATTATTTAGATGACTCTCCTTTATGGCGACATACACCACTGTTTGTTGGAAAAAACAACGGCAGACGATAAAAGAGGATTAGACAAGGCGTTGCGTTTGCACGAGGAGGGATGTTCTACGAAGGAGCTCTTCCTCCTCCTCCTCTTCAAGAGAGTGCATCATATCCTGGAAATCAATCAGAATTTCTCCCGCATTAGTGATAAGAAGGGAGAGAGCACAGAGCTGAATCTTTTGTAACTACACAGTCACATTCCCTTTACGATAGAATACTTGCAAACAGGCAAGACGTCTGGAATTTGTAGACAGCTTGCTCAACTGAGTCAACTTCAGATTCTTGGCGGCTAACTCAGGGAATAACGCGTTCATTGGACGGCTATTCACACGCATTTTCATAAACATGGGGTTTAGCCCTCTTCTGCAAAATCACCGTACAAAGCAAAGACGTACGTAGTACATTGACGAATTGACTGGAGGCGACTAACACCTCGAGCAAAAGAACTAAACGCAACGCGCGACATTCCCCTTTTGATTATTTGAA
Organism: Blastocystis hominis; assembly: GCF_000151665.1. Taxonomy (NCBI): domain Eukaryota; class Bigyra; order Opalinata; family Blastocystidae; genus Blastocystis; species Blastocystis hominis. The sequence goes on from NW_013171826.1 coordinate 133,948, forward strand.
AAGTCAAAATTTATCATATTTCGTATAAGTTGCAATTCTGCAACAATATCAAAGCATTATTAGCATAATTCCAAAAGCATCACTTCAAAGATAAGCATGAATTCTTGTCTGATTCCATCTGTTCTATCAATTTTGTTGTGTTCATATTATCGTAGTTGGGTATTATCATAAATAATCAGTGATCATCGAATAAAGGGCTTGATCGTTCTCCCTGTATTTCGATCCAGTATAATTCTATTTGGATGGTACCCCCTTCCTCGTTTTTCTCGCCATTCTGGAAAGGTCACAAACTATCTCCACAGAAGTAGGTTCATTATCCTTTTGTTGCTTTTGTCCTTGTTGACTAATACAGCCAATGGGAGTTATATTCTCTGAACAATTCTAATTAGTCGTATAGAGATAAGAATGTCGAAGGCCGTACCTGTATTCTTCCATGTGAAGTCTCCTGTTGCTTCCGTCCCTAAGCCCTGCAAGCTGCGTGAGTCCATTAAGCAGGGAACTGTTCTGATTCTCCTGAGCGGACGCTACGCTGGTAAGCGCGTTGTGTTCTTGAAGCAGCTCGCTTCGGGACTTCTTCTGGTGTCTGGTTTGAGTTTGTTCGAAATGTTGAGTTTCTAGGACCTAAGAGCGTGAACAGAGTTCCTCTGATTCGTGTGCCCCAGTCCAGAGTGATTGCCACCAGCACCAAGCTGGACATCAGCTCTCTGGATCTCTCCATCAACGATACCTTCTTCTCTTCGAAGAACACTGAGAACAAGGAAGCGACCCAGAAGACTGTAGATGACAAGCTGGAGGCCTGCATCGAGAAAACTCCTCTGATGAAGGAATACCTGCACGCCAGATTTGTTATCGGAAAGGGAAGCCGCCCTCATGACATGAAGTTCTAAGTTGGAGGCTTTCTAGTGTTGTGGATGGTTTTCTATATTCTTTGGTGTTTGTTTCCATATGGACGTTTCTGTATCGTTTCGAGCCACTCCGAATATTGCCCTTGTAAAGTACTGGGGAAAGCGCAACAAGCAAGTGAATCTTCCTGTGAACTCCTCTCTGAGCGTTACTCTGCGGGATGTATGGAGGTGACGTCGTATTTGATTCTAGTATGGAATTAACACGACAACAACAGTTCGAGTCTCAGACAAGCTCCATTCAGATATTCTTATTTTCAACGGAGTGTAAAACTACACTAGATGGGAATGACGATATAGGCAACATGATTTAACGGATGATAAGAAGATTGCTAAAGTGGTGACTCAATTTCGAGAAATTGTGAGAAGCAGAGGGTATAAAACAGGAAATTATATGAGATTGTAGGAATACTCAACTTGCAGATTGCCCCATTTGCGTCACAACACAGAATTCCTTTCCTACGGCGGCAGGGATGGCTTCTTCTGCCTCGGGCCTCGCTTGTCTAACAAAATGTCTCTCTGCTGTCTACGGAGTCTTGACCTCTCCCGAAGAGGAAACGATCTTGAATTCGATAACTCGCCAAGCAAGTGGAAGTGCGTGTCGTAGTCTCTATGGTGGTCTCGTGAAGTGGGACAAGGGATCGCGTGAAGATGGACTGGACTCGATCGCTCACCAAGTTGATTGTTTTGTGCTGTTTTCATGATCACAGGTTTTACCGAGCGATTCTTGGCCTGAATTCCGAATTGCGGTGTGCATCGTATCGGAATCAAGGAAAAGCGTGGGCAGCACAGAAGGAATGAATCGATGTGTGGAGACTAGTCCGTTAATGCGCGTATGTGTGAATTTTCGATGCGATTGCAGGTTCGATACACAGATTTGGTGGAGAATCGAATCGCGGAAGCGATCAAAGCGTTCTCGATGCACGATTTCGGAGCGTTAGGCGAGATTATCATGCAAGAAAGCGATGATTTGCATGCGATTTGCGCGGCTGCTGAGCCTTCCATTGTTTACTTGTCGAATCAAAGCCAGTTTATAATCAAACTCGTTCGCGCGATCAATTCCTTCATGAATCAAACGATTGTCGAGTCAGCGAAGCATCTGTAAAGCGTAGATCGCCTATTCGTTTGATGCTGGATCGAACGCTTTTTTGTTCTTTGAAGAGAAGCATTCATCGTTCATTGCTTCTATTGTGCGAAGTCTTCTATCTCCAATTCATTTTGTTTCTTCTACAAAAGAGATTGAATCTTCTGCGCTGAGTGAAGCGTTTTTGAATCAGTGGAATGAGGGATCGATTTCCATCGCTTCTTTCCTCGTCACAGAGATCGGAATGGGTCCGGAACGACTCCAATCGCTTGTTTTTTCGAACAAACACGATAAGAAAACCATGAAAAGAGTTTGGGAGCACTGAAATTCTTGATCAGAGCCTCATTTTCTTCGGGACTATTCTCGTATTCCTTCCAAATCCACCTACTTCAGCTTCAAAAGCTCCGATACCGCAGGAAGAATCATCTGTCTCTCCGAAACTGAACTGTTACAAAGGAATTTTACAAGGGTGTGCCGCATAAACTTGAAACTCTCCGTGCTCTGCGCATTCCCCATCGACTTCAAATCGCCTTCCAGCTCTTCGATCACTTGGTCTTTCTTGCTGTTCTCGATCTGGAGAATGGAGAGCGTTCTACGCGTCATTCCCGATCGTTCAAAGCGACTTTTCCATGCTGGCCAAGTTCGATCGAAGTTCGATCACTTCGTTTCGAAGTTCTTTGATTTGTTTGTGTGGCATGGTGAACAAGCCTCTGCCGATTAGTCCCATTCCGATCGATTCTACAGCGATTCCTCCGAGGTGTCGCGCAGAACGTTCAGCAAAACGTTGTTCCCGATTTGGGAATCCACCCGGTTTTCTGGAATTCCAGTTTCCGGTCCTTCCACAGGCGTCGCTGCAGTCCCTGGAGTCGCTGGAGTTGCTGTTTCTTCGGGTTGATTCGCTTCATTCAATGACTGCTCGACGGGAGTTTCATCGACTGGCGTTTCACTCATAGGAGTTTCACTCATAGGAGTTTCGCTGACGGGAGTTTCAGTCACAGGAGTTTCAGCCACAGGAGTTTCAGTCTTTCGCGATTCGGCGAGTTGCTGCGTCAGCTGCTGAATCGTTTTTCTGGATTCTTCGACTTGGTCCCTCAGCGATTTCCTCTCGCTATCCGCGGTTTTCATCTGTTCCCTCAATTCCAAAATTTCCCCTTCGATCTGCTCCTTCTCCCTCCGCAATTCCCGCGCGTCTTCTTCGTTTTGTTCTGCGTCTCAGCCCCTCCGATCGCCTACCCGCCGCTTTCTTCGCCTTCTCCATCGACTCCACCTGCGATCGCAGCGCGTCATTGCAGCGCCGCAGCTCCTCCGTCTCGCCCTCCAGCGTCTTGACCTGCTCGCGCAGCGCGGCTTCCGCCTGCTGGTTCTTTCCCTGCGTCGCGATCTGCTGCAGCTTGAGCGTCGCCGCGCGGGTTTTCCGCTTGTACGTCTCGAAATCGGCGCGGAGCTGGTCGAGCTGCGTGGTGGTGGCGGTGAGCTGCGCGCTGAGTGATCGGGTTTCGGTGTAGATCATGTCGTGGAGTTCGATGGGGAGCTGGACGTTGGGGAAGTTCATGCGGACGGTGTCGAGAAGAAGCCATTTAAACATGGTGGTTTCTGTGGGTGAGGAGAGAAAGAAGGGGAGGAACCGAAGGATCCGACGGATTTGACTTGGAGTTGGCAGTAGCACATTTGTTGGTTGTTGAGAATGACGAAGGCGAGGACTTTGATGGCTGCATGGAATCGAGCGAGAGAAAGAATACACTTGACGGCCGTGGAGACGAAGGACATCGAGCACTCCAATTTGATCGCAGCGATCTGCTTCTCCAGCTCGGAGTTCTTCGAAGAAAGCGACATGTTCAGATCTAAAAGCTTGGTTTCGTTGCGACGTCTACATGAAATAAATGAAATGGTTTTACTTCAGCATGACTTCATCGCTTTTGGCTTGAAGAAGCTGCTCTTGCGTTTTCTGGAGGTAAAAAGCGAATGAATGAGTGAGAGTACTTGATAGCTTTCAAGCTGATCGATTCGCGTCTGGAGTGCGATCTATGGATGAGTTCCGAACTGTTTTCGTACCAATTGCGAATGCTGGTTTTCTAACGAAAGCGAATTTTGGTTCTATTCAACACCACCCTGAATCAACAAGTACGATATAGTCCGTTTTCTCTTTGAGTTCTTGCTGCATGTCGACCATTTCGCGCTCAGCTTTCTTTGCGTTCTCCGTAGCTGTGATCTAGATGGTTGCTTCATCCAATCAAATCGTACGACGGTGGATTTCAGTGTTGCCAGTTCGGATAAATAATCGTTCTATTCGTTACAAAACACAAAAACACAAACTCGCTCTTTCTCCAATTCGACGACTTTCTGCATCATTTCATTCTATGGAAATCAGACGCTAATAAAACAACTTACATCCGCGTTATGCTCCGCTACAGACTGATTGATAATCGCACGCAGTTCGCTTTCGCTATCTCGCAAAATCTGCTTTTCCTTTTCCAACATAGCCATGGACGATTCAGCGGTCTGCAATTGCTTCTGTACTGCAGCGAGTTCGTTTGATTTTGCATCGAGTTGCTGGTGAATGTCGAGCAATTCTTTCTGCTTCTTTTCCTAAATATTAGAGATGGAATACAAACGAACATTGTCCGATTGGAGGGATTCAATAATTGCGTTGAGTCTCGTCTAATGATGAGAATGGGAAAGAATTGTTACTTGGATATCTTCAGTTACTTGAAGTTGATAGGCACTGGCTTCTTCTTTGTCTTTTTGAATGTTTTGAAGTTGTGAAGTGAGATCAGATACTGATTGAGAAAGCGCTTCCTTTTCCTGAGCTGAAGTTTCAATAGCTGCTTCCAATTCTTTTTTCGTATTTTCTAATTCGTTCTTTTCGTTCTTCAATGATTCTATCGATTCATTCATTTCATTCAATTTAGATTCCATTTCATTCTTCTCATTTTCTAATGTTGTCTTCTCGTTCTCTAATTCGGAAATGCGATCATTCAGTTCAGCACTACGATCTGATGATTTCATTGATTCAATTTTATTCAGTAATTCATTCTTCTCGTTCTTCAATGATTCAATTGATTCATTCATTTCATTCAGTTTCGATTCCATTTCATTCTTCTCATTTTCTAATGCTTTCTTCTCATTCTCTAATTCGGAAATGCGATCATTCAGTTCAGCACTACGATCCGATGATTTCATTGATTCAATTCTGTTCAATAATTCATTCTTCTCGTTCTTCAATGATTCAATTGATTCATTCATTTCGTTCAGTTTAGATTCTAATGCTTTCTTCTCATTCTCTAATTCGGAAATGCGATCATTCAGTTCAGCACTACGATCCGATGATTTCATTGATTCAATTCTGTTCAATAATTCGTTCTTTTCATTCTTCAATGATTCAATTGATTCATTCATTTCGTTCAGCTTCGATTCCAATCCTGTCTTCTCATTCTCTAATTCGGAAATACGATCATTCAGTTCAGCACTACGATCCGATGATTTCATTGATTCAATTCTATTCAATAATTCATTCTTCTCGTTCTTCAATGATTCTATTGATTCATTCATTTCGTTCAATTTAGATTCCAATCCTGTCTTCTCATTCTCTAATTCGGAAATGCGATCATTCAGTTCAGCACTACGATCCGATGATTTCATTGATTCAATTCTATTCAATAATTCATTCTTCTCGTTCTTCAATGATTCTATCGATTCATTCATTTCATTCAGCTTCGATTCCATTTCATTCTTCTCATTTTCTAATGTTGTCTTCTCGTTCTCTAATTCGGAAATACGATCATTCAGTTCAGCACTACGATCCGATGATTTCATTGATTCAATTCTATTCAGTAATTCATTCTTCTCGTTCTTCAATGATTCAATTGATTCATTCATTTCATTCAGCTTCGATTCCATTTCATTCTTCTCATTTTCTAATGCTTTCTTCTCATTCTCTAATTCGGAAATGCGATCATTCAGTTCAGCACTACGATCTGATGATTTCATTGATTCAATTCTGTTCAATAATTCATTCTTCTCGTTCTTCAATGATTCTATCGATTCATTCATTTCGTTCAATTTAGATTCTAATGTTGTCTTCTCATTCTCTAATTCGGAAATGCGATCATTCAGTTCAGCACTACGATCCGATGATTTCATTGATTCAATTCTGTTCAATAATTCGTTCTTTTCATTCTTCAATGATTCAATTGATTCATTCATTTCATTCAGTTTCGATTTCACTTCGTTCTTCTCATTTTCTAATGTTGTCTTCTCGTTCTCTAATTCGGAAATACGATCATTCAGTTCAGCACTACGATCCGATGATTTCATTGATTCAATTCTGTTCAATAATTCGTTCTTTTCGTTCTTCAATGATTCAATTGATTCATTCATTTCGTTCAATTTAGATTCTAATGCTTTCTTCTCATTCTCTAATTTGGAAATGCGATCATTCAGTTCAGCACTACGATCTGATGATTTCATTGATTCAATTCTGTTCAATAATTCGTTCTTCTCGTTCTTCAATGATTCAATTGATTCATTCATTAATCTCTTCTCATTTTCCAATCCTTCCCGTTCCTTTTCTATTTCATCTCCTCTTTGTTTCAGTTCTTCAATTTCTTTCTCCATTTCACTTATTCTTTCCTCCAGTTCCTTCTTTTCTTCTACCACATTCATCATTTCTTCCACATTTCCCTCCTTTTCCTTCAAAGCTGCGATTTCTTCTTCTAATGCAGCTCGTACTCGCTTCAGTTCATCCATCGATTCATTCATCGCCTTTTTCTCTTCCGTCAAAACATTCACGGCATTCCTTTCATTCTCAATCTCTTGATGAAGCTTCGAAACTTTCTGTCCCAAAAACAAGATTCCCTGCGACACAGTTTCCAAATCAGATACATCGCTTTCCTCCACAGCAATCGCGTCGTTCGGAACCCATTCATGAATCAAACGAGTCTGCTGATCGACGATCGAGTCGATCGATGCGAGCCGAATATTCGCGGTTTCCACTGTCGATTGAAGAGAAATCTGAGATTCATTCGAGTTGAGTTTCGTTTTACCATTGCTTCCTTCTGTTTCCCAACGATTTCGGTGAGCTTCGCGTTTTTCTCTCGCTAGAATTAAGAAAAAGAACGGAAACGAACTTCGTCTTTGACCATTTTGTCCATTCGAGTGATCAGAATTTTCATTTTCCCACTTTGCTCCTTTCTATTCATCAGTGGAAAATGGTCAAATAACGCACAGCTGAGCGAGTTCGGATTCGTAGGAACTGAGCTTCTTCGTTTTTTCTTCCTATGAATAACCAAAATGCAGTAAAACTACCAAATCCGATTTGAGTTGATCACGCTCCATCCTAGCTTGTTCCTAGAAGGATCACATGGATAATATGTGAATACCAGCTCGCCAGCTGCTTGGCTACTTCCCTCTGAAGGTTGAGCCTACTCTATGAGGAGATGCACAAGACAAAACCAATTGCTTCAATTCCTAAAAATTAATTTTAAAATTTAAAATAGTACGTCGCGTTCTTTCGTAACACTATCCAGATTTGCCTGTAACGCTTCCTAAATATGAAGATCGATTTGTAAACATACAATTCGCTTATTCAATGCACTAACATCCTATATATCAGCGTATCAAATAAATAAAATACAATATTCTCGGTAGAACTACCTCCTTCCTGAGTATTAGTGGAAGGAGCATTCTGACCATTCCCTTCTTTCAGTGACTTGAGTTCTGCTTCAGCAACATCCTAGAATCTATTAACCCTTGGTTGATGGACATACCAACTTCTCTCTCAATTTCTTTGCTACCGCATGCAAATTCTTGAATTCTGCTTTTGTTTTTTTCTATTGTTTCAGGTTTCCCTATCAACCACATACAAGCTCTGTAGTTCGCTTTATGAGCTCTTCTTTTAGCGATTCCAGAGTAATTGTTCCAGACCCCTTGGCTTGTTCCATATGTGATCTGCCTTGAATCGTTTTCTGCGGTTTTTTATTTTGTTGCATCGATCTAATGCAGGCTCTTCTTGATTCATTTTCATTTCTTATCAATTATACAGCAGGTGATGTATTCTCAACAAACAATCATCTAACGAATAATTTATGTTTTCCCCCTTGTTCGTCCTGACTTTTTGGTCTGCTTTGTCTTTTTTGACACGACCTGCTTCTTTTCCCTACATCATCACTCTTCCCTCCTTCCCCCACTTTTTCTCCTCTTTTTCATCTTCTGAATCGATCAGGGATACGGCCAGCTTCGATCCAGACTTCTTCTCCTCATCCGAGAAATTCAGATTGATTCGCCTCCCCACATTGCTCAACCCCTTCGATAAAAACGACGTTCCCCACAGCTTGCTCGTCTCCGTCTGCAGCAACCCATCCAGTAGCTTCTTTCCGTCCGACGGCGGCCTGGTATCGATTTTGGGCGTCAAAATCTGCTGCGAAGCTTCCTGGATTTCCTTCTCTACGAGCATCGGATCCGCCACATACTGCGAAGTGCCCGCAGTGTCCTGCTTGAAGATCTCGTTGAAATTGGTGTACAGCACCTCCTTCTCCTTCTCCTTCTCTCCAAACAGCGAGTTCGACGTGTCTTCCTTCTCTTCGCTCGCCAGCGAGTTGCTTCGGCAGTCCACGACGAACATTCGCTCCGATCCCGACCGCAACGCCGGCTTGGTGGATGGGCCCCGACCCTCCGCAGGAGCTTCGATTGGAGCTTCGATTGGAGCTTCGATTGGAGCTTCGATTGGAGCTTCGATTGGAGCTTCGATTGGAGCTTCGATTGGAGCTTCGTTGAGTTGTAGTTTGACGGTCGGTGAGAGCTGCAGCTTGTTTTCGATCGAATTCGATGGAGCCTCGACGAAGTAGCCTTCAAACGGCGTCAGTTCCTTCTAGACATAAGTGGAAACGGGGAAACCCACATGGACGATGAGCCAATCGAGCCAGGTTCGCTTGACAATCGGCACGCCCAGCGTCTTCGCCTCCTGAATCTTCACGTTCGTCTTCACCAAGTCCTGGCAGATCAGCGCGTAGCTCTCCTTCTGCACGCGCGTTTCGATCATTCCTCCCAACGCCCTACGATCAGACGCCCTTCTTCCACCGGTACTCCACGTAGTCGGCCATGGTGAGCTGGTCTTCCCTGCGAAACCCGGTGAGACAGAGCGTTTTCCCTCCCAGCAATCGTGGAAACGGGCGGTAGAGAACCTTCTCGTTGCGAGGCACCAGCCGATTGGCTTTGGTGCAGGAGCGAAGCCACTTGGCGGAGACCGCGCGATCGTCCTTGTAGATGTCCGAATCGACGGTTTTGGCGCAGACGACGTACACGGCGTCGTCGAGAGTGGCGGCGACGCGGCCGTCGTTCGACTCGATGCACTGTTTGACCTTGTCATAATCGCGTTTGAACTCGTAGATGAAGAAGGAGAGGTTGGAGAAGATGCCTTTGCGCCAGCGATACGCGTCGTACTCCATGAGCTGGTACTTTCCGTGCGTGTCCAGCACCCAATCGACGTTTAAAACGGGGATGAGCGAGAGCTCGTTCGACTGGGGAGAGCTGTGGATCCACTGCATCGCGGTTTGGTAGTCGGTTTGGGTTTCGGCGATGATGAGATTCGTGGAAGAGAGAATCGTATCGATGCTACGCTTCAGAGAAAAAAGGTTCGTCGACCAGAACGCGCCATGACTGAGCAGAATCGAGAGAACTCGCTTCTTCGTGGAGGGATTGCTGATTGCGAGGTAGAAGATAAACCCGTCCAAAAGCAAATCCACTTCTATGCCTCATCCAACCCATTCGGTTCCACCTCGTGTATGCGCGATCGTTTTATTCGGCGTTAAATACTCTGCGGGTGAGCAGCCAATCCGTTGGTTCTACCGCTTTCCAGCGGCTGGACGAGCGATAAACAAGAGTCGGTGAAGGACGTGGGGGTTTGCTTATCCAGCTGCGATCGAACGTGCGGGTTCGATTGATTGGCCGCTTTGTCTTGAGCTTTTTCGAGGGTTTGCGTGAAGTTTTGGTAGTGGATCGGATTTTGAAGCTCTGATTGTGAGAAGGCGAAAGAAAGGAAGTAGAGTACTGTTGCAACGAACGCTGTCTTGAAACCAGTATTCGTTCACTAAGATGATGGTACCCCACTCGAGCGCGATTCGGTACTTTTCACTGTATATATTACGCACGATCAGATAATCTGTGTGGTCGTAGAGCATGTTTCCTTCAAACACACCACCATGCCGCTCCAGCTCCGCCTGCATCACATATCGTTCGTCTGATGAGCAGAAAAAGAATAAAAATACCGTTGTTGAAACCTGTCGTAGACACGACCATTCCTTCAAACAGACGAAGAGGGTATTCTGCAGGATCTTTGAGTTCTTTATCTTGAATAGAATCGTACACCCATGCAAGAGGCACGATTGGGATGTTCATTTGTTGAGCTTTCTACTCATGGAACGCAAAATTCAGCAGTACATAATAGTTGTACGATCCAACCTTTCGCACAATCAGATAGGACGTGTCGTCCTCCAAAATATCTCGATAACTCCCTCCCTCCTTTTCTATTGCTCTTCTTAATTTCTTCTAGTGCATCATTCAAATGGAAATGAAATTACGTTCTCTTCATCACCCAGTTTGTCAATACAAAAGTGAATGTCTCGAAACACTCCCATCCTTTTGCATACGACACGGGACGGGCGATTTGATATAGCTAGCTGTAGATGGCTTGTGTAGTGTAAGAATTTGAAATGTCTGTATAATCGCGGGACTTCTTCGGTTTTGTTTTTCTCAATAATAACCCTATGAATTGCTTGCTGACGAAGTCTCTGTGTCTACGAGGACTGCTTCCACGTACAATCAATGTATCAAGGAGGCTATTTTCTGTACCAAGTGTACAAGTTGCTAGTAACGAGATGCCCTTGGAGATTCGGAAAGTTGTAAAGGAGGCAGAAAAAGAAGCAATCTCATATAAGAAAATGAAGACCCAAAAGAGCACCTTTTCCCAAAGAATATCTCCATTCCTGTGGGGATTCATCCTGGCTTCATTCGCCGGCATGTACTTCCTAATCCAAGATCTGAACAAGTCCAATCTGCAGTTGCATGAAGCTATTGCCGCATTGAAGAACGATGTGAATAAAGATATAGAAGTTTTAGATGAGCATGTTGAAAAGCTGAGAGAAAAGCAATTTCCTGTTTGATAAAATAGCAATTCGTAAGACTCGAACTTTCGACCTCATACGATTCACACAGGATCCTTGCCATTAGACTACATAGGCAAAATAACGTGCATTCTCTATTTTTGTTGACCCAATTCCAAATCCAATAGGAAAGGGATCTGAACTTTTTCTATACATCATTCTTCGCTCCATGGGTCGAAATGGAAGATAGAGCAATAAATAGAATATGCTCCCAAACAAATTAATATAGGACAATTGTGCACTTTTCTCTTGTTTGAACAGAATATAAAATGAGAAGAGAATTCAAACATGTACGCAACTTCATCAGTAATATAATTAACATTATACTACTCTGGATTTTGCAGTATGTTTGGACCTTGCCTGGATTTGTTGTTATTCTGAGTTATTTATATTCAAACAATACATTTCGCGCTGTACGTTCTTTTCTGCTTCTCACTGAGTGATAGACAGCCGACTCTGTCATCAAGTGGTTTAATAAAAAACTGGAGCACTATGTCTATGTAAACGGTAACGAACGACGCACAGCGCTTGTCATGGGAGCGGATAATGCTGTGGGCTTTAACCTCGTTAGAAAGCTTGTGCGTAAGCATTACCATGTTGTTATTGGAGTTAAATCGACGAACGTGGGGATTAAGTGGGAGAGTAGCTCGGTTTCTGACGTCTTAGAATGAAAAGGAAAATCTTGAGAACTTTTCCATATGGGCGTATTACAGTACTTTCCGTGGATATGGATAATCCAATAAATGTGTTCCATTTTGCAAAGCGGATACGGCACATCTTGAAACGCCTTGACGTACTATATTTGAATAACAGTGTTGTAAACATTGAATCAATGGATTGGAACGTAATGTACGAGACATTGCGAGCTGGTAGCATCGGATACTTTTTCACCACTGGAAAGTCGCTTTCTCTGCATTCGATTCACCTTTAGAGCTCGTCCAGGAGGGAAGTACATGATCACCCCAGCCAATTTGGGCGTGGGCGACAATGGTTTTGGCATCGAGTTCTGTCAGCAGATTCTCTCCCCCTTCATTTTAGTATTTCTCCTTTTCTCTCACATCTAACTTCTAGATCGAAGAGCTCAAGCTACTGCTCACCAACGCGAATCTTCCAGGCCGCGTGGTGTGGTCGGGCTCATCCACCTGCAGTCGCGAAGCTTTCAGTTGGAACGATCCGCAGCACCTGAACGGACACAACTCGTTCTACTCGCACAAATGGTTCGTCCATCTGCTGCAGCCCGCCATCAACGAGCATCTTCAGTGTCTGGGCGTGCAGAGCTTCGAGGCCTGTCCGGGACTCATCATCACGGGAACTTCGCCCAAGTTCTTCCGAAACATGTCCGGGTTGATCTATCTTCTTGGGTAGGCGCGAGGGAACGCATGAAGTGTAGGTTCTTCTATCCGACGATCCAGCTGCATCCGCGCGTGGGAGCTCGCACGCTGCTGCATATCGGCACGCACCGCAGAGAATACAAGGATCTGGACCCGAACAATCTGTATTACATGCAGTGGAGATTCCAGGGATTGGTGAAAAGCCCGTTTGTGGAGGATGTGGGTCTGGGAGAGAGCCGAGCGGCCTTCGATTGGCTGTTCTCGCTGTATAAGAAACTGCGGAATGCCAGTATGGTGATTGGCGAGACGACAGAGATCGTGAGGGGAGAGGAAATGAATCAGATCGCCAGGAATCGAAGCCAGAGTCTCTGATTGTTTTGTAAAATGCTACTACTACTTCTACTACTTCGTCGGTGTTTGTGCAACAAACAAACAAATAAGCGAAGGGCCGCTGAGGGAGGCAGAGTCGATAGAATTCGCTCGCTTTGAACACTTCTTTGAGCGTCTTCCAGCTGCAGCCAAATCCGAAATACCCCTCCAATCTCTGCTTCTCGGATAGAATCGATTTGACTTCGTCCTTGCCCGTGTAATGCGGATCCTACGATCAGATTGCAACCATCGAAGAAGTACCAGAATGAGCAGCTTTGCGTCCTGCGTTTTCGGATGGATCGAAATGCCGATGCAAGTGAACGCCAACACGCCGCCTCCAATCATAACGGGCGTCGCTTGGTTCATAAAATGGTCGCGAAGTTGATTCATGTACTTCTTCGCCTCGCTTCCCTTCTCGATAATAATGTATTTACAATCAATATCCAAGAGAGATCCCAGCACATATCCCACTTCCTGACTCCCAATCCATTCGCGAGAGTTCACAAAGGAAGCAGGTTTGTCTCCGATATCCACCAGCACCTGCTGAATCTATTCTCGCACTCTCCATTCGATTAGTACTTCAGGAATCGAAGGAACGCGCATATCCACGTAATGGTTCAACGAAAAGAACGAGAGAAGGCATTGCAGAGAGCGATACGCGCAGCCCCAGCCTTTATCATTCAGTCCCTGATGTCCATAGTGGAAATAGAGAATGTTTCCACTGATTAGCCAGCTGGGTTCGACGATAGGCATGGCTTTGTGTGGATTGCAGAGAACGCTAGGAATGAAGAGAAGCGAATGAATCGACGAGGCGTCGCCTGCGATGTTTTGCGTGGGAGAAAACAGAGAATTGGAGTCTCGGAAATAGGGACAATTGGGTCGAAGTCCGAAGCGATGATTCCACGATTTTCGCCAATCCAATTCGGGATCGGATTTCCAGGCTTCGCGTTGAGAAGCGAGTTTTGTTAGGTCTGAAATGAATGGATGGGGTGTTAAAGAATGGAAGAATGTGATCGGCAGATAAGGCGAAACGCAGAAATGGACGGATTTTCCTTGGATTGATGAGAATGGATCAAGAATACCTGAGTGAAACAAGAAAGGAACTTGCTGCTTCAACTCTGGAATTCATTGAAAACAAATCAAACAAACTTTGTTTGAGTGCTGGAATCACCGAAGCGATGGAATCCGATCGGTGGAAGAGCAGCAAAACGTCAAACGGCAGGCTGAAAACTACGTTCAAGCAAGCAAACAAAACAAGAAACATCGATTTCGGTCATGCAAAGTGAGAATGGAAGGAGAATAGCTGCTCTCTAAACTATCCGCGGATTCCAATTCGATCACAGAATTCATCCAATTCGGGCAATTCTGATAATGTTTTGGAGAAACCGAGGAAACTGCATCCTCAATCGTTCCAGTAGAGGAAGAGTCGACAAGGATGTCTCCCACTAGAATAAATGTGTCTTTATCGATTGAGCTGATGAATGAATCAAGAATTTCTTGGTCTGGACAAACAAGTGGAGCAATTGCATAACAGATACAATTTGCTCTCATCAACGCATATTTTTCAAGCACCACCTCCATCGAATCGCACTTTTCCTCAATAACCTCCGATCCATCAGAGAGATGTATGCTGAAATCATATAGATACTCATCGAATGTAACCACAGCAATAGGTTTATCGAATAGAGACAAGTCTTCTTTTTCTAAACGATAGCCATCACGAGTTTGAGAATACGAGCATTAATTACGCCAACAACAATATATCCATAAGGTAACATAGCGTTTATCTCGATGAGTGTGTCTTGCCTAACTAATCACACATCCAAAACAATGTACATCGATTTTTCCACCAATACGCTGCCAAGAAAGTAGTACCGTGAATTATCAACAAATCCAAGTAGCAGATATTCATCTACAGTCAAAGGCACAGTTCTCTCCCACTCTTCGAATTTTCAAATATTTGGGATTTCAAACTATTATTGTCAAAACACCAAGAACAAACAAAAGTCATCTTTAAAGTGAATTTGCTTTTTTGAATGTCTGCAGCAGGGACGGACGAGTTAAAAGCGAAGCTGCAGTCACTCCTTGAGTTTTCAAAGGTACTGAGTGCATAGTTGTATTTATTCAGAGTTGCGAGAACAAGGTGCTCCTCATATTGAAAGAAGCAAAACTAACAGAGGAAGACTTGAATATTCCTGATGAGGATGAGTATATGGTTTGCCCTCTGGATAAAACACATCGCGTATATAAAAACACATATAGAGAACATATGGCATATTATTCTCTATTTTTGTTATGTCTAGTGGCATGTTCACAAATACAAAATTGATCAAGATTTAAACGAAGATATTGGGTTTTTCTACGAATCTGCACCCCACTTGAGGCGAATTCATCTTGATCCTGAGTCCGAGCTGCAATCTTCGAGTACATTCCACTAATTTCGTTGCTACTTTAGCTCACAATGAGGAGAAGAAGGCAGAGGAAGTGATCGATTATGAAAAACTTCCTATCATGAATCAACTGGTAGCTCTTTTTCAATCTTTATAAAGAGATGGTTGTTCCCCTCGAGTCTCTTTCCCGCATGGATCCATCGGATATGGAAGTATATGTGAATTCCTTGAAACAACTCCCTCCAACTTTCCTAAATGTACAGTTACCCTTGATAAGCATATCTCGTCTGGATGTCCAGATTTCCACGCTATTTGCAAGGCTCAGCATTCTGCAAGACCAGGATCTGGTGAATCTGGTCATCAGCTTGCTTTTGAACACAAGTACTTCCCATCCTGACATTTTGGTCTCGGAGCTGTACCAGTTTTTCGGATCAAAAACGCGCGTATTTTCTCAAGTTTCTATGTGATTTGCAGTCATTTGTGTTGAGTTTGTGGAAGTTTTTGGCCAAAACAGAAATTCGGCGGATTCGAAGCGAGCTGATCCGGATGGGCGATCCGTTTGTGGTGACAAAGCGAGTGCCAACGGCATCCGAGACCGCTCCTCTCTCGAAATGGGAAATTGAGCAAAGGGAAGCCACAACATCAAAGGGTATGGACTGATTCCTCTGCTTTTTTGTCTAGAAGCGTCGAACAAGCCCGCTGCGCTGCCTGAAGGCGATTATAAACGTCGTCGGCAGAGTTATCGAGCGAAGATGACCCATCTGACAAAGCGCACGACAATCCAGGAGCACCGCGATTTTATCAATATGAGGATGCAAATGCTTGCGGAGGAAGAGGGCTATCGACTGATCGGAACAGTGGATCGAGTTACGACAAAGACCACTCCGCAAGAAATCGAGAGAGAAATGCGAAGGAAGAGGTTTGAGAGGGAGAAATGGTTCATTGTAGAGTGACGCCCAAAGAATTGCAGTTCAGGAATCCTCTGGATGCTCGGAATGATATGCGTCGAAAGCTGCGGGAACGAAGACGAAAGTGAAATGTTTGTTGGAAAAGCGGAACGAAGACGACAGTGAAATGTTTGTTGGAGAAGCATCTTAAAAATAACCGCGGGATTTATCAAACCATACAAAATCAAAAAAGAGTTCGTCAAACTGTAACTTTATTAACAGTAGGTAGTCAGTGAGATGCTGTGATGCCTCCTATGAGAAATTAATGTTTGTGTTGAAGAGTAGATCTCTAACGAAGTCTAGACCATGCTGATTCCCCCAACCTTCCTTGAAATCGAAGGGATGCGGTTCCTTATCACCGGAGTATGATCTACCTGCTGAGATGTTAAGTAGATGCCCCGTGACTTTGAGTTGACTGAGTTTGAGAAGCTGTACAAGAGCTATAACGTCACAGACGTCGTTCGAACTTGTGAAGAATGTCATTACTCCGATGACTGGTTAAAGAGTCAAGGAATTCAGAGTCATGTACTCTCTTCAAATTTCCTAACATTCTCAGCAATTTGTGTTTGCAGATGGTTCCATTCCACCTGAAGATGTGGTGACACGATTTATTGGACTGTGCGAGTCGCGATTTGGGCCGGAATCAAAGAACCCGAAAGCCACGATATCCGTGTGAGTCGTTCTGGTGTCTCATGGGTAGATTCATTGCAAGGCTGGTCTTGGGCGGGCTCCTACCCTCGTGACCATTGCGTTAATCGAGAGTGGAATGAAGAATCTGGAGGCTATCCAAACTGTAAAGAACTATCGTAATGAGGCCTTCAATCAGAAGCAGTTGCTTGCATTGACCCGTTATAAGCCGTTGCGCAAGAACCGATCCAAACCTTGTAACTGTTGTATAGTCTTATGTATTGTTTAAAACAAACATACCCCAATCATCATCGTTGTGCAACAAAGGAAACGAACGAACGCTTACAGACGACCTCCCGATCCAGCCATGGGAGCAACAGTCTCCTCCACCTTCACGCCCTCTTCCTCCTTCTTCACGACATCGGCGTGCTGCTCCATCAGCTTCACCGTATCGATCTTGGGCGACTTGATCATCTTCACCTTGCGGATCAGCGTGTTCTCCAGAGGATAGATCTTGTTGCACTCCTTCTGAATGCGAGCACCGATCGACTCCATGCACAGCTTCGGAACCAGCGTCGCAAGATCGCACTTCGACACCTCGTCCGTGATGATCTCCACCATCTTCGCACGAATGCGGTGGATCTGAGAGGCCTGCGCGTAGCAAGTCTTCTTGTTCTGGTTGTCCTGCTTGCGGGTGAACGCGATGCAGAACAGACGCAGCTTGTAACCGTCGGTGGTAGACACCTCCACGTTGCACTCGATCAGAGTCTTCCACTTCTTGATCAGAGAACCCAGCTTGTCGCGGGTGATGTCCATTCCGTAGAAGAGGGTGATGCACTTATCTCCCTGCACGTCCTCCACTCGCAGCTTGATCTTGCGGTAACCCTGCTCCTCGTTCTTGCTCAGATCACCCAGATTGGCCTCGAAAATACGTCCCTTCAGACCCTCCGAAGCAATCTTCAATCCCGAAGTACGAGACACCAGCGTCTTGCACACATCACGCACCAGGAACTGGTTCGGGGCACGCACATCGTACCACTCCTTCTTAGCCATGGTATCAATCACCTTCTTTCCCTTTCCTTTCTTACTGACTTTCTTCTGAGATTTGCCTAGAAATCGGTAAGAACGTTGCTCATCACAGAAAACAGGTTATTCACGAAAGTATATGGTCCAACAGCACAAATACATACCAATAGCCATCTTGTTACACAACAATAATAAACTCCATTATACCAATGACTTAATCGGGTCAATTACCGAACGAAGCACCCTTATTCAATATGGAGTTAATACTGTTATAGGTACAATTATTAATATTACGAATTGATCGCACAAACAGACAAAATCTCTCTAAAACGAACAGAATATACTATAATGCGACTGTACATGTCATATGCACAGTTGAACTGAAGCATTATTGACTTGGTAGTTACCTGGCCTATATCCAGTATCTATTGATAACTAGACTGCTAGCACATTCCACCTGCTCACTGTTGACATCATCTAGATAATACACATCACCCAACGGCACAAGTTTGCCATCGTCGGAACCTAAATAGACTTGCACTTCCTATAATTTAGCTCCAGTACGCATAGTTACATCTCCAGCAAATCCCCCTTGAAACGTAATTCCAATTTGGTTAAATGATTCGGCATTATCAAATGTAAATGTCAATGTCTGAGGAAGCACCTAAAATAGAAAGGCAGGATTGGAAACACTTTATCACTGTACCAATACGCTAATTCATCGTCATTTAACACGTTCGACGCTTTTCTGAGACTTCCCGAGTGCATGCATTCAGCCGAAGCTCTAAAAGGTACAAGGGACATAAAGCACAAACACTACACTCTTTGGTATAATTGACCGCATTATTCTCGCTTGCTTCTCTTTTCCAAATTGTTTTGTCTCTTACCTCGCCTGATTTATTTTTCTTGGGAGGTAATGCGATGGTGCTAAAATTCATTAGTGTGTTATTGATATGCGCAGTTTGTGTGGTACGATCGTTTACTGAAACTGAATGTTAGTCTGTGAATTATTTTTTGATGAAATCGCATTTTAAAGATAATTTATTCGAGATTTTTCCCAGAGAGAGGGATGAAGTCGATATTATCTCCAAAACTGAAATTGGAAATGTAAAGTTGCTTGGTGTGGAGAGAAAAGGCGAAATGGAAGTTGAATTACCAGAAGAACAGATTGTTAATAAGAAAGGTATTTTTGTTATTCTTTTGGCATGGTAGGCGATATACCAGCGATCGTTAATGGTCCTGGTGTTGTTAGTTTGAGACCTACGCAATCACCAAGCAATAAGCTGACTATTGAAAGAAGTATTGAAGACAATGATGAAAAGAACGAAGAAGATGATTCTGCGATAAGTAATCAGGCAGAAGGAGTGGTAGAAACCAGTGAAGAGAGGGTAGAAAGGGAAAATAGTGAGAGTGGAGAGAGTGATGAAAATAGGGACGGTGCGGAGAATAAAGAGGGTGTGGAAAGCAATGAGAATAAGGAAGATGCTGAGAACAATGAAGATAAAGAAACAAAGAATGCAGGAAAAGAGGAACAACAAGAACAACAAGAACAACAAGAAGAAGAAGAAGAAAAGAAGCCTGAGACCGAAATAGAAACGAGCGAAAATGTCCAAACAGGTGGCGTCTCTGTGAAGAAGAAGAGAAAGAATGTGTATTTTGCTAGTGTCATAAACAATCATCGGAGAAGACGTAGGAGATCCGGGTCGAGCAATGAGTCGAAATCCACTTCTGAATCATCTGCCGACTCTGCTGACTCTAACGAAATTGAAAATGACAACTCCACGTCTTCTGCAAACTCCTTCTTCAAAATCCCAAAGAAAAACATGGGATTGAGGAAACTCTCGCGGTATCTGCATCTGTTAGAGCCAAACGAATACGTCTCATCCAATCATACTTACGACCTTGTTTTGTTCACCACTGCGGACTCGCAGGTAGAACATCATTCAGCGATAAACTAACCGATAGAAACTGAGAAAAACGTATGCCATTACCCAACATTTGGAAATGCTCAGTTTCTTCCAACGCAACTTTCGATTCAAGGGTATTATTTTCACTTCCTCCCCGTCGCTAATCAGTTTGGCTCAGTCCAAAAACGTGTTTTCGGCTCGTGGAATCAAGTAGCTCGTTCAATCGTTCTTGATTGGTAGGAAGAACCGATATGGCCTTCCGCTGATTCGGAGCATGTTTGTGCAGGCAAAACAACAGTTTGACAGTGCGTATTACGGATACATCAACAGCGACATCCTGCTTCCTGTTACCGTGTTCAATATCCTATCGATCCTCAATTACAACCGCATGATCGGCACTCTCTCTTCCAACGTACAGGTTTCGATCTGGTTCGACGTAGTTCGAAATTGCGGGTCGCGTTTCGCAGGTGAGTAAGCAGTTCAATCTGAACACGACTTCGATCGATGGATACATGCAGGTCTATCGGAAGTACACAAGCCGCGGAGGTCTGCGGAACTACAACTCAGCCGTGCGCGTCTGGCTCTCTCGTGAGGCATAGGACTACTTCATCTTCCCGCACGATTTCCCGTTTGAGAAGATGGCGGATGCGGTGATCGGTCGCTACAAAATCGACAACTATCTTATGTCTCTCCCGCATTTGCATCCGGACTACATAAAACAATACCCCAAGCAGCTGCGAGGCGGGTTGCTGGATGCAACGTTTGCTTGTTTGGTCGTTGTGGGCGTGTGAGAAATAGTGCATGGAATCCATCTGGGCGCTTCCGGATACAAGCAGACCGCTCGCAACTTCCACATCTCGGCAGACGATTTCAATTGGAACCTCAAATACATTCCGGTGGTGAACGAGATCGGCGCGTCGCTGGTCTACGCAGATTACTCCTTTTGTAGATTCTTTGTTGTCTTGCTTACCTCCAGCTAAATACATGTTTTGACCTTTTTCTCGTTTTTGTTCAACAAACAAACTCGCTATCCACACAAATAGCGCTGGATCGGGAGCACTCGGCCCTCCCGAATGCAATCCAGCACCCACGCAAACCGCACGCCCTTCTCCTTCCTCCCTTCCTCCCATTCTTTCTCCGTCAGCACGACCTCGAACCCTTCTCCCACCACCAAAATCCCCACACACCGCGCGATTCGCTCGCATTCCTCCTTCCGATCCGATTCGATCGTCGCTCGCACGCCCCGCAGCTCGCGCAGCCCGCACAGAGGAAGCGGCTCGTAAATAATTTCGAGCGAATCGCGCAGCGATCCGTCCACAGAATCGAAAACCCAGTCGGGAGAACGGAGCTCCAAGCGAGGCGCCAGCGCGTGGAGCTGCGAGACGAAGGCAGATCGCTCGGCTGTGATGAGGACGGAGCGTTTGGATGTGTGCTGGAGGAGGTGGAGAGCAGATGTGGCGAGAGAAAGAACGATTGTGTGGACTTCGCCGCCGTGCGTGGAGAGGACAGAGGAAAGCAGACGTTGCTCGTAGCTAGGAGTGAGGAAGGGAGGGCGAAGCGCTGCTACGGATGGGGGAGATAAAGGAGAAAAAGAAAGCCGGCGAAAAGCGGAGAGGGAGCAACAGGGCGATAGAGAACGGAGGGAATATGAAGAGGATGGCTTCGGTGTGGTTTGGAGGAAGGAAGGGGAGTGAGGTTGGAAATACAGCGCCATATCTCGTTTTCAGAGAGAACTTGAACGTGGGAAGATGTCTGAGAAAGTGTTGGGAACGGCAGCTCTTGTTCCTTCGTGGACAGGATTATATGTGTTATGCAGTCATTGAACGTAAAATAAACAGTCCCTCCGTAATGTTGCACGGTAGAGGATAGGTCTGAAAAGTTGCTTTCATCGGAGGCTAGGATATAAAAATAACACTCTGAAAATATGAAAAAGGGATCAGCACTGAAGCAATCCTACATCGAAAAGGGAGGGAAGCGAACTTACATATGGGAAAAGACAACGACGGGATATACATTCAAATACCCAATTCGGAGACACAACAGGTATGTCCGAACGGTAACGCGGACTTTCCACGACTTTTGAATATTCCTCTCTCGTTGCAATAATAAGAGTAACAAAATTATTTAGGAACGAATGGATAATTCCCTCTTCCTGACGAATTAGTGAACACAGAGTCTTTCCATTCTCCTCGCTCGTCAATTTGCTAGCCTCGTCCGTCACATAAAATTCTAATCTGGAAAACAGACATTTCAATTCCATCAAAAAGTGAATGAGATCGAAGTCAGTGATTTTGAGCATGCCAGTATGACCTTTGAGTACACTGATGCATTCTATTTTCAGATCAAGCAGAATTGCAAACAAACAGGAACATCTAATCTCTTCCTAAGTCTTCAGTGGAATGGATATTTCGTGTTAGTTGACAAGGTTTCATACTCCACCTCTTCATTTCTTGTCTCTTGGGTTGTTCTTGGGGAATTGCTTCTCTCTTTCGACTGGAAGCGTTCAGAGGGAGAGGAAAGGGTGACGAGCTCGCACCAAACATTGACGAACCCGAACTTTGGACTGTGTCTGATTCTGACAAATTAAACGATGGTAAAATGATTTTCTCTAGATTGTATTTCCGTTACCATAACTCCATACTCTTTTCAGTAGATTTGGAATCTGTACAAACAGCTGAATCCTTCATCTCACCTCCTCTCTCCTCCTGATTGCTAATAGAATCAAATATGCACGAATGGAACATACTTCTCTTCCGAACTTATGGATTGACTTTCTTCCTCACTCATGTCATCAGCATAGGAAAATAAATTGAGGGACATTACTATTTCCGATTGTCTTCCAATGAGGTTGGTATGATCAATATGAAGTCGATTATGATAGCAGCAACGTTGAAATCAGTGCAATCGAAGTGCACCCTAGTTGTAAGATGTTTCAAAAAAAGTGTATGCTCATAACAAATGTTTTATTCTTTCTGTTTTTCATGGATGTATACGCTTTAGAAGTCATTTTCCCTGTAAATGAGACACTAATTCACAGAAATATGGAATTCGGTCCGTACTACGGTAATAGCTGTAATTGATCGTTGATTTTTTTAATACTAGCTATTGTAGGACCTTTAGTTGTATCGGATCCACAAGTCGTTTGTGAGGATGTTAAGAAGAACTATTCTGAGCAGATCGTTTTGACAATGAAAAGTGATGACGATATTGGCTGTCCTTTTGAGTATCAAGTGTGGCTTGTACGGGAATGTGTTTCTGTCAATTTTAGTTGGAGAACGCGGGTGCCAAAGCAGTTGTCATTATGGATAATATCGCTCGAGATTATTATCTGGACACCTTACCAACAAACGATACCATTGCCTCTCTTGTAGCGAATGGATATGCTTTCCTAACTGTCTAGATCAATATTTCTTCAGTGTATATATCCATGAAAGACGGGGAGACCCTTATGAGCCTCGTTCAATCGAATGTAACAATTGTGTCTATTAGTGAAATTGGTGAATGTGATTTCTCTGATTTTTCGTTGATGCTTAGATAATATAATCACAGCAGATGGTGGCCGTGTGGTTTTAGCCATTTACATAGCTCTGATCATTATCTTGTATATCTGTTCCAAGTGTTATTTTTCCGACAGCAACATTGTCAAGCGAGTCATCAGCAGGCGTCGAACTCTCTACAACAGCATCAAAACGATGACCATCTCTCGCAAGTGCGTTTCGGTGTGCTGATTGAGCAGTAGAGGATCATCGATCCGGAGAGATATGTGTCACATCATCGGGTTTCATCAGAAAGAGAACGGCGTTCTGGATCTCGAGAAGGTCATCGAGTGCAATTCCACTTGCTCCATTTGTCTCTGCGAGTTCCAAGTGAAGGACCGCGTCAAGCGCCTCCCTTGCGGCCATTTGTTCCACAAAGCGTGTTTGGATCCCTGGTTTTTGGACGTCACAAGCTCCTGTCCGGTGTGCAAACAACACATCACGCGGCAAGGAATGGTTCCGAAGGAGGAAGACCGCACGGACTACGAGCTTATGAAAGCACTGCGTAGCGCTGAAGAGGAGGGCTGACGTGTAGAAACGCGTAAGAAGGTCTCCAAGTTTTGGTGCTGGTTTATCGGGATTAATCTGCTCATCATCATCCCTTGCTTATAGCGATTTTGTTTCGCCATATGTTTTGCCTTTTGTTCTCTGTTTGTTTATAAATGGGTCGACTGGTCTTTTGATAGATTTGTGTGGGAACCTTGTGGTATTCGTAGTGTTTTTCTTTGCGTGTGTTGATTGCTTCACCTTTTTGTTTCACCTTCTGTTTCGTCCTGTGTGTATTTCACAATCCTCTCACCGTTTGTCTCATGCTTTGATCCACCTTATTCGAACAAACACTCTACACGAGCAATCGCTTGACCGTCTCATACACGGTCCAACTCAGCGCGGCCGCGGGCGCCTGCTGCATAATTCGCGTCGATACGCCCATAAATAACGATCGAACGCCCTCCTCCTTCACCAGCAGCTTCAACGTCTGCCAAAACCCGGTGTATCGCCGGAGAACGCCATCCGCTCCCGTCGTCTGCGTCTGAATTCGCGTTTTAATCACATCTAAAGGACAAGTTACGAAGCCTGACAGCGAGCCAGCCACAAGCCCGCTTACCAAAAAGGCACTGAAGTTCTGCGTTTGAGAGAGCGCGGAACGCTTACCTGCTTGCCGGAGGGGTTCAAAATGCTCTTCATCCAGTCGTTCGTCACCACCAGCACCGCCGCGTTCGGAACGTTCATTAAAATCGTGGTGAAATAGGAGGAGTACAGCGCCCGGAAGCCCTCGTAGCGGATGATCGAGCGCAGAGCTGTCATGGGACTGGAGTAAAGACCCAGCTGCATGCGCTGTTTGACCACGTCCAAGGGAGTCATCACTGCGTCGTGGGCCACAGAAGCAAGAGCTCCACCGATTGCAGAGGCGTTGGCATGCAGTGAAGTAAAGGAAAAACTGTTTGAGAAAGAAGCGAAAAGGATATGTTTGTTGTCATTTCCGCCAAGCTTTCGCTTTGTATATTCATAAATTGAGAAATAGAGTGCGTGAGCAGGAATGCAAGCCGTAATGGTCATCGACATCCCTCTCCATAGCACTCGGAGCCCCTCACTCCGGATAGAGTGCTTTACCACACGGAATTTTTGGAGTTGGATGTAATGATGCTGGAAAATAAAAGCAGACCATTAAAGTTACTCTTTTAAAAACATGCGAATGATAATTCCCAAATTTATGAACATCTGTCATACTAGGATTACTCACTGCTTGTAGATTGGTCTACGACATGATCGAAAGTGGGTATCGCACATACTCTAACTGTATCTATGGGGAAGAAAACAATATGTTCAGAAACTCCGGCTACACACCCAGCTAACACATGCTGACGAAAAGTCGTTGCCGACTCATTCCATTCTTCCCAGTCATAATTATCACTCATCTGTGTATTCACACCCAAGTATTGAAACCAAAATTGAAAAAAAATGAGACTTCACATTCCTTTTGCCTCATTGTATGATAACAATGAAATCGATGAACAACTGTAAACCATTTTGAGGTCTTCCATGATTCCCCATTTCTTCATATCTATTCATTATTATGCCAAACAGATTCTTCCCTATCCAGCCCTGCTATCTTTTGATATCACAAACAAATCAATAGTTTTACAATTCAACCTCGTTTTGTTCATTCTCCCCTCGTCTCTTTCACCGCTTCTGTCTCCATTCCCTTCTCCTTCTCTGTAGTAATCCAATCAGCAGCGGCGGCAGCAGCATTAGCACCAGCATCAGTAGCGGCAGTAGCGGCAGCACCAGCGGCGGCCTTTTCCTTCTCTTCTCGTTCCTTTCTCTTCTCCTCCCAATAAATCTTCTCCGCAGCCATTCGCTGCTCATCCATCTTCCGCTCCTCCGCCAGCTCCTTCTCGCGATCCTCCTTCTCCAGCTGGTCCTTCATGCTCCACCACGTATGGATATTGCGAGGCATTCGCGGGTGTTTCTACGTTCCACACTCGCTTCGATCCTTACCACGATGATGTTGTCCCACATTCCAGCGGCTGCTTTCTTCATGCTCAGAACGATTCGGCCAACCGCAGCTTCATTCCAAGAGCAGTACTAGTGGAATAAGAGAGAGAGAGAAAAAGAAAGTACATCGGGATTGATTTGCTTCATCAGTTTCAGGTTCAGTACGTACTTCTTTTTCGTAGAAGGGCTTAGAAATGACATTCTCACAATCGATTATACCACTTGGCCTCAAAGTACACATTGCTAGGCTCAAACTTCACAGACTCCACGGTACAACCCAGGGTAGCTGGACTATCCCACTTGTGAGTCAGCTTGATGTTCATCTTCAACTAGACGTCTCAACCACTCCATGAAAAGTACATCACTCTGACCCTGAGCCCACTGGAAGGAAGGCGAGATGATATTGTAGTCCTCCTTGTTCTTGTTGATGATATTCTGCAATTTCTGGATGTTAGTTCTACGCGTTATCAAAAGCTTTTCACAGGAGTACCGTTGCTTGGATACTGCAGCAGAAAAGTCAGACGAGATATCAAATCCATACTGGAACGCAAGTAAGATCGTCTTTTCTCCCGCTTTCCACCAAGATAACTCAATGCACTACTCTTTACCTTTCCAATCTGCATTGTACCTTCCCAATTAGCGTGGGATCGAACTTCTCTTTCTCCTGCTCCACATTTGCCAAGTATGACAGAGCTTCTTCCTCTGTCTTCAAATCGGACACTGCACACTGGACAGTGAGTAATACAAGCGCGAATGCGATAATAAACTTGTTCATGTAGCAAAAATGAATTGAATAATGTGAGTGAAACTCCCCTGTAAAACTGCCATTTCGTGGAATGAGCGTTATTTCGCTAACTCAATTTCGAAGCAGTGCACAGAGAAAAATATGCCGTTCCCAAACTAGTTCAAAGCGAAAAATGGGCGAGGAGTCGATGGGTGCTGGGAAAGCGCAAGGAAATCATATTTCGAGCACATCTTGATGTATTTACATTTATCTAAAAAGCGGATTAATATTGTATTGTTTGTATAGTGATTATTCATAATAGTTTGAAATGCTCACCGTACGGAATTGCTCACAATAGGGTTGAGTTATTTAGAGACTAGACCATACCCACATAAATTTTTAAAAGTAATCTGCTGGGTAGGGATATGAGTTGCTTTTAATTGAGTAGTACAATGAGTGATATTGAGGAATTCTCTGACGTTGATGCTGGAGCTTCCAATACTGAGGCTCTTAAGGCCGGAAAGATCCGCAAGGGTGATTTCATTGTCATTAGCGGAAAGCCCTGCAAGGTCGCTGAGGTTTCTACCTCTAAGACTGGAAAGCATGGACATGCTAAGGCCACCATTGTGGGTATTGATATTTTCACTGGCAGAAAGTACGAAACTATTTGCCCCACCTCTCACTCTGTGGAGGCCCCTGTCATCAAGAGAGAGGAATGGCAGGTCACTGATATGGACGCTGAGGGTTTCTTGACTCTGATGAACGATGCTTGCGAGGAGAAGGTCGATTGCAAGGTTACCGATGAGGCCATGAAGGCTGGAATCCAGGAGGCTCTGGATAAGGGTACTGAGACCGTTCTGGTGACTGTTGTGTCTGCTATGGATACCGAAATGGTCATGGATTGGAAGACCATCAAGGAATAAGTTAAGGGGAGTTCTCAATATGGTTTGTTTGTTTCAGAAAACCGCTCTCTAAACAGATGATTAGATTAACAGCTTCTCGATCTCGATCTTCATATGGTTGATCGCATCCTTCAACTGAGAGTTCTCGTCGGAAATAATGGAGCAGGCAACCACGGGACGGGTGACTCCACAGGCGCGGCCCAGAGCAATCTTCGACGGGACAAACACATAAGGAACATTCTTGTCCTCGCAAAGCAGAGGAATGTGAAGAATGATCTCCAGAGGCTGAGCGTCCGCAGCCATCACAATGAAGGACGACTTTCCACGATTTAAAGTCTTGGTCGCTAGCAGTCACATGAATCACCAATCAATTTACCCTCGTTGGCTCCCTTCTTCAGCTGACGATAGTTCGAAGCCTGCTGGACTAAATCAAGAATAGAAGTAGTCAACTCGCTAGGAGCCAACGGATATGCCTTAGATGTATCGTTCTCCTACACGTAACCCAATCCAATACACCCATACGCTCATTCTCTTTGATTTTTAGTGGTTTATTGAATCTAATCAAGAACCGCGGTATTCTCCTCGAGGGTCAAAGCGAACGATATTTGTTTAATGGGGAGCGACTTTTGCTTGGATCCGCTGATTACTGTTATGTGCAGCATAAATTTTGGGTTGGTGAAGAGATAGGGTTTTCAAATGGGAACCGCTGCCAATCAGGTTATTGTCAAAGTGCTGGGGTCTCCGCACACTACGCTGAGTAAGATAGGATGTATCTGTTCAAATCCAAATAGGGTACCATATATAGAATAACGTACCAATTAATTCCTACACATAATACCCATACATTTAAAAGAGAATCGTAGTGGTTATTCAATGTTCACCTCCGTTTTATTCGACGATATCAACAAGGACGCGTTCGGTAGGGCAAATGGTTCTTCGCCAATGCGTAGATGTGTTGAAGGATGGTTACTGCTTTGACCAGAAGGCTACCTTGAAGTATTCTCGCTGCGGATGCGTCAGTCATTTTGTGCATATTACGATATGTAGAATATGTCTCTTGAGGGAAAGAACCTGACCTCTGCCCTGACTGGCAAGATCTCGGTCGATTTCAAGCCCCACAAGTACCTGAATATAAAGAAGATGTCTTTGGAGAACGATGGAAATGCTGTTTGTGATGTGGACATGCCCAACCTGGTTAAGGGCACGACCTTGATGCTCCGGTAGTTTCGTGCCGGTTTCGTGAAGTTTAGAACGCAGGCGGACGCCAGCACCTACGCATTGAAGAAGATGACTTGCGGCATGAAGTACCTGTCGAACAGCTTCGCGATGGACTTCAACTACGATCTTCTTGCGAAGAAGATGTCGACGAGCGGCGTGTTCGCGGTACATATTTATCATTCCGTGTAATGTCCAGCGAAGCAGCATGATGGCTGGAGCGAAGCTGACTCGCACCAAGGAGGGAGAGAACAATATAGATCTGGCGGCTGCCTGCATGTGCCGCAAGGTGGTGCTGTCGGTGGCGTCGTACAGCAACTTCAGTGGTGTGAACATGGCGCTGTACACGAAGTGCCGCAAGAACGTGAAGCTGGGAGCCACCTGCAAGCTGCCGCTCGACGTGATGAAGCCGCAGCTGGCGTTCGGAGTGTGGATCCAGCCCTCGGCGACGAGCGAGTTCCGCACGAAGGTGGATGCGGAGGGAAGACTGGCGGTGTTCTACAAGACGCAGCTGGCCAAGAACGTGGCCGTCTCCGCGACGGGATCTACGGACTTCCATGATATGGTCAAGGGAAACCACAAAGTCGGCATTGCGATGGAGGTTCGTCTGTAACGGTTTTTGGAGTGTTTGTTGGAAACGAGAGAGAGAAAGAGAGAGGGAGAGTGAATGAATGGAATGAGTGAGTGAATGAATGAATGAATGAATGAATGAATGAATGAATGAATGAATGGAATGAGTGAATGAATGAATGAATGAATGAATGAATGGAATGAGTGAATGAGTGAATGAATGAATGAATGAATGAATGGGAGTGAGGTAAAGGCTTGCGGATCGTTGAGGGAAGTGATTGTGATGGGATTCTAGTCCGAGTTCGCCTTTTTGGCACAAACAAGCGACAAGCTAGCATTATTACATTCAACGCGAGCAACGCAATCGATCGCTCAGCAAGCACTCCACGTTCCACTCCTCCATCCTTCTGTCCATCGTTAATTGGTGGGCAGAATCTTCCCTTCCTCGTCTGCAGAGATCGTCGGGATGAAGATCGGCCGATTTCCGTGAGTCGGCACCTGTGTTCCCACAGTTCCCACGGACCCCACGGTTCCCACAGTTCCCACGGACCCCATCGACCCTATGGTCCCCATCGTTCCGATCGTTCCGATGGTCCCCATGGTCCCCATGGTCCCCATGGTTCCCATTGCACCCATCGACCCCACAGTTCCGACGGTTCCGACGGTTCCGACGGTTCCCATCGCTCCCATGGCTCCTACAGTCCCCATGGCGCCCACGGCGCCCATCGCTCCGTTCTGCGTCGCAGCAGCGGCCGCCGCCGCGGTGGTCGTCGTTGCTGCTGCTGCGGCGGCGGCTTGCATGTTCTGCGGGACCACGCCCGCCTTGGCGACCTTCGTCGGCGCGCCCTGCACCGCCAGCTTCCCGTCGTTCTGCAGCGCCACCACGGGGCCCACGAACCCCGCGGGAGTCTGGTACAGCGCCGCGGGGAACTCCACGGCCTTCCCGTTCACCGGCTGCGAGAAATACCCGGGCACCAGCGAGACTTGCCGGCCCGGGAACAGCGGCGGCGGCACGCCGTAGGCGGAGCCCACCAAGGAGGGCAAGGCCGGTCCGCCGCGCGCCAGCTGCACGGGCGACGCGTACTCGAACCCCGGCTGGATGGGCACGTAGCTGGGGCACACGGAGGCCTCGCTCACGCCGGCGAAGGGCCGCTTCGCGCTCTGCGGCTTCAGCGGATACACCAGCGACTCCCCCGCGCCCAGCAGCGTGTTCGGCAGCAGCGGCTGCTGCGCCAGCGGCGGGAGCAGCGACGGGTTGTACACCACGTTCTGCACCACGCCCCGCGGGGCCGGGCCGCTCTTCGCAGACGCCTTCACCGCGGGTTTCGCGGGCTTCGACGCGGGGTACATCGCGGGGACGCGCACTTTCTTCGCCGGCGGCGCGGCCGGCAGCGGCTTGGGCGGGAGCTTGGGCGCGGCGGCGGGCGAGGCGGCGGGCTTGGGCGGCGCGCGCGCGATGGGGAGCTTGGGCGCGGCAGAATCCGGGCGAGGGAGGAAGGGGAGGTCGGAGGGCGCGAGAGAGAGCGGAGGAATGAGGTAGGCCATGTTGGGGAGCGGACGCGAGGACGCGGACTTGGGAGGCGCGTCGGAGAGCGGCTTGGGAGGGTCGCCCGAGGACGGACAGTTGGCCAGCAAGGGCTCCGCGCTGGGAATTTCCGGGAAGGGACGCGGGCTGGAGGGGGGCGACTTCTTGGGGGCGGGCTGGAGGGGAGGCGGGGCTGTGGGGGGCTTGGCGGGCTGGAGCTTGGCGGAGTTCTGCGGTTGAGGTAGGAGAAAAGGAGAAAAAATACTTTGAGGGAGTAGAGGAGAAGGGCGTCGAAATCTTCCTGCTTGGTTTTGGACCGCGACGCGGGGTTTGCGTTGTTTCCTTCTTGCTTTTTCGTTTTGGAGCGGGTTCGAATGCCCTCAGTACTGTCGACAGATTCCTGTACAAAGTTTTGAGACGAGCTTCGGGTAGTGGGTCGGTGGTACACTTCCTCCTTGGCCTCCGACCCTGAACTGTCCTTCTCGTCCAGCATTTCGAAATCGCTGTCTGACTTTTGGGAATCAATTATTTCTTCACTATCGCTCTCTGTTACTTCATATTCATCGGTATCCGATTCTTCTTGAGAAAACATCGAGTCAACAACCTCCATGAAATAGTCTCTTGTGTCGATCATATATTTATGCTGAACAAGGGAGATTGCATAGTCTATACGCAGCTATCGCTCAAACTCTCCAGGTAGTACTACTTTCTCAATCTCTTGTTCTAATTTTCTAATCTCTGCATTCAAATCTGCTTCACTACAAATACCATCTCACACAGAGAACCTACGTCAGTGAGCTGTCTTCTCCTTCTAGTTGTTTTCTTTCTTCATCCATGGCAAACGTATGTTATAAAACAGATCAGAAAAGACAATACTGCCCTGAAGAGAATAAACAAACAATCACTAGATTAATCTTATTTTGAAGATTGCACGATTATTAATGTGTGTAAGAAAATGGGTTTATAGTCATTTTTTGACATAACGTAAAAATGATCAGTGCTTCACGCTGAGTCCATCGATGGGATTACTTTTGGTCTCCTCCATAGATTTAACATTAGACAAAATACGGTCAATTTGGGCCCTATTATCATAACTAATTTTCTTTATTCATACCCCGCAATTACTAACTTTTATGCAAATATACACTATGGCGAGCTGACTATTTTTAAAAAATTATTTTCACACATATTTTTTACATCCCATTTTTGTCATCCCATTTCCCTGATTTTGATACACAGAACTCTATAGAATGCAGGAGAGTGGTAGAGATATCGATTATTGCTTCACGTTCCTAGAACAACTTCCTATGGAAGAACTAGCCTGCTGTGCTGTCTGCAATGACGGAGAGTGGATTGAAGGCGTAGCCGTTTTGCGGAAGGGCTTCATTCTAGGATCCTATCGTTTTTTGTGACGGTTGCGATATTGGAGTGCACACGTCCTGCTATGGAAATCCTCTGAGTAACTCTTTTCATTCTGCCTTCATTTGCAGTTAATCATATTCCGGAGGGAGATTGGTACTGTGAGAAATGCAAAGCGGGTGCAAAGGATGCTGTATGCTTTTCCCTTTCACTCGATTGATAGACTTGTATTTTGTGTGGAAAGAAGGGCGGTGCCATGAAGCGAACTACCGATTTCCAGTGGGCCCATATCAACTGCGCCCTCTGGATCCCCGAAGTGTTCTTTCATGATGCGGATGGGCGCGATTTTATCGACTATTACAGAATTCCGATAGAGCGATGGCACAAGGAGTGCTCCTATTGCAAGTCGACCGATGGCTGCTGCATGAGGTGCAGTAGCAATAAGTGTGAAACCACCTTTCACGTTAGTTGCGGCGTAGAGCATAACGTGACTGAGCGTGCGTAAAGTGATGTGTAGATGCTGCTAGAATACCGAGTTTCGACCACTCCAGACCAACCCGACTTAATCTGCGGATATTGCGAAGCGCACACAAAACTGTTCAATAAAAAGAGCCACTGGAGAGGAAAGATCGTCCGAAAGTGGGATTGTTTGTGGAGCAAACACGTTCGACACATGTTACATATTTTCAGAAACAAAGATTCTTCGTGATCGAATCTTTTGATAGTCTAGCACCTCGACCGAGTCGTCGTTCTTCAAACTCTTCTGCAGACACATCGCGGTAAAATCTTCAAAGAGTCTGCTTATCATCCTGAAGCACTTCGTGAAGCCATCAGAGATCGACAGGCACAGATGAAAAAAAAAGAGGCCAACCGAATTCATCGGAATAAGTCAATCTTCCGCCCAAGGGGGCATATGTGCAAAAGGGTCCCAACAAACAAAGTACAATTACAAACCAATACGGCGGGGAGTCCGGATCTGCCCTCCCCTCTGCAGCGTTCTCCCAGGCGTCGCGATGGCAATGCGCTTGCCCGTCGAGGGGGTCCTCACTTCCTCCTTAATCTCCTTCTTCCTTCGCTCCTCTTCCTCCATTTCCTGCCTCATCTCCTCGCGGTGCTGCTTCTCCAGCTTTTTCGACTTCAGTTGTGCCAGATGACTATCCTTGATCTGGAAAAACATCGGCGCCAGCTCCGCGAGCCACTCCGCATCCACGGCCGTCACGCAGTGCATATACTCCTTGGTCGTCATGACCAGCTCATGGTACACGACGTAATCGGGCGTGTAGCCGAGACTGTAGAGCGCGCTGGACGGATGGAGCTGGCAAGGCGTGCCGGTGAGCATGTTCACATAGGATCCGATGCCCTTGATCCTCGCCGCGTTGAAGAAATAGGCGGAGCAGATGCACTTCCGAACAATGTCCCAATTGTTGCCGCAGGACACGTGCTCCACCTTCTGCTGCTTCATCAGCTCCAGCAGCTGGTTGCGCACGCTGCGCACGCGCATCATGGACTTGCCGTGGATGTAGTTGCGCTCGCACCAAGCCATGCTGTACTTGGCGCGCTTCCACTGCAAGAAAACGTTGAGGTAGGTGAGATGGTCGCTCTCCGGGACCGCGAAGTTGGCGTGGATGTTGTCGGCTTCTTCCTCGTGCTCGGTGGGCCGATCGAAGATCTAGCGGTTAGTGTTTGTGCGTGGAAAGCTACGTTCGGAACCGACAGCATGGCGACGATCACGACGATCTCCGCAGTGCACCCCATTTTCTCGGCCATGACCATCATTTTCTGCAGGTAGGGGTCCAGCGGGTAGTTCACCATCTTGTCTCCCAGCTCGCTCAGCCCGCCCGTGTTGGTCAGCGCGCCCAGCACCCACAGCTGATACATGGAGTTGGTGATGTTGTCCTCGGGGGGCGGATCCATGAAGTCGAAGTCATACAGATTCTCCACGCCCAGCTTCTTCAGCAGCAGCACCACGTTCCCCAGATTGGTTCGCTGGATCTCGGGCACCTGGTTCCGCAGCGTCTCGTGCACGTACATGTACTCGGTGTACATTCGGAAGCACACGCCGGGACCCGTTCGGCCCGCTCGGCCCGCGCGCTGGTCCGCGTTGGCCTGGGAAACGGGGGTGACTTGCAGCGAATCCATTCCGATCGACGGGTTGAACACTTTCAGCTTGCAGAAGCCCGAGTCCACGACGTACTTGATGCCGTCGACGGTCAGCGAGGTCTCGGCGATGTTCGTGCACACCACGCACTTGCGGAACCCCTTGGGCGTTTCTTTGAACACCAAGGCCTGCTTGGATGCAGACTGCAGCGAGTACATGGGAAGCACGAGCAGAGGGTCCGCTTTCTTCTCCAGCTTGCTCAGCTTTTCGTTTACCAACTACACATTACTGCTCTTCTGCAAAATCGGTACGTCGCAGACACAATCAATATCGGCCTGGCCGGTCATGAACACCAAGATATCGCCCTCGTCGAAGGTCAGATGGATCGTGAGGATCTGGTTCACCACAGCCGTCACATAGTCGTCCGGCGGCGATTTCTGGTAGAAGGTCTGGACGGGGAACGTGCGGCCGGGAATCGTAAACACGGGAACGGAGCCGAAGAAGTCGCTGAATCGCTCCGAGTTCATGGTAGCGGACGTGACGATAAGTTTCAAATCGGTTCGTCGCTGCATGACCTTCTTCATGATTCCGAACAGCACATCGGTGTTCAAGGATCG
The DNA here is from genome assembly GCF_000151665.1 of Blastocystis hominis. Classification (NCBI taxonomy): domain Eukaryota; class Bigyra; order Opalinata; family Blastocystidae; genus Blastocystis; species Blastocystis hominis. Next base: position 168,728 of record NW_013171826.1, read on the forward strand.
CTCGTGCGCTTCATCCATGATGATCACGGAGTACTGCTCCAAGGCGGGATCGCTGATGCTTTCTCGCAGCAGAATACCATCCGTCATGTATTTGATTTTCGTGGCAGGCGACGTGCAGTCTTCGAATCGAATCGCGTAGCCCACCAAGTCTCCCACCTTCCCGCCTTTCTCGTTCGCCACTCGCTTCGCGACGCTGGACGCCGCGACACGACGCGGCTGCGTGCATCCGATCAGCCCGTCGTTCGCATAGCCCTCCTCGTACAAATACTGCGTGAGCTGCGTCGTTTTTCCCGAGCCGGTCTCTCCCACAATCACGACCACTTGGTTCTCGCGAATCACGTTGAGCAGTTCCTCGCGCACCGAGAAAATCGGAAGGAACTCGCGCTGCTCTTGGATCGTCTTCGTTCGCGAGAACTCGCTGCTCCCCTGCCCGCTGTCCTCCATGTTCTGTGCATAGCTGTTGTCCTTTCTACACGCCATCCACGCCTCCCTTCGCCCTCCTACTTCATCTCCTCATCGGTCTGCATATCCCCCGCCGCTGCGCGGTCCTTCACTTGACGCAGCCCGATCGCCTTGCCCATCTTCGATGAGTTCAGATCCCAGAACCGGTCCTTATTTCGAATTCGCTCGCGTTCTTTCTACGCCTCACTCCGCTCCACTGGCCCCACATCCGCCGTGACGGCTTTCAGCGTCGCGCTGCCCAGACGAGCGAGCTTGGCGAAGTCGTTGGTGGGGTCCTTCACGATGCTGACCATTTCCTTCTGCCGCGTGAACTGGATCGTTCCCGACAGGAACGGCGGCCGCGTGTTCAGCACGATCAGCATGACGCGCTGCTCGTCCTCCTCGTCCTCCTACATGACACGTCCTTCCCGATTCCACGATTTCTGGCAGCGGGCTTTGCACGCCGCTCGATCGGATCTGCAGGTTTTCCCACTTCTCCTGGTCCGCTTGCAGCGCGCTCTGCCGTGCAGACATGTGAGGCACTTTCCGCTCACCCATCTGCCGCTTGTAGCGCCGCTCCTTCGACTCGAACTGCGCGCGATCTCCCAAAAACACGTTGTCGCCCTCGGCCGCTTGGCCGTCGTCCTGCGATTCACATTAAAAAAATAGCAGCAGCAAACCTTCTCGTAGAACTCGTCTTCCGAGCTGTCGCTATCGCCAAGGGGCTGCATGAATTTGTCTTCCTCGAGGAGGAGACTGCGCGGCTTGTATTGCTGTGGAGTGTCTTCTGTGAGCTCGCCATGGAACTAGGATGAAGTCTGGTAACAAACCATACGCTCGGAGATCTCATGTCGCGAGATGGAGTGGCTCGACCCAACGTCTCTCCGCGATTTGGAGTGTCCGAAGAACGAGATGGCGTATTTTCTAAATAAGCACGCATTTCTAAAACCTACGAACAGATTGAAGGGGAGTGGCCGCTTCAAACTCATCTTCCAATCCGTCCAGGCTTGAAACGTCTTCCCAATCTCTTTTGTGATGTCTTTCCGAATTTTCGTGACTCCGGTGATAGCTGGAGTCATCCGAATGATATGAACTATGGTGATGGTGTCTTGAACTGTCCGAATGACGAGAGTAGTCGCTATTCAAATAACAACCATTTTATTCTCTTACTGGGTCGATTTCATCGTGATTCCGCTTCTTTCCTTGCGACGTTCTTCCCGGTGACGACGATCTTGCTCCTCCCAGTCTCGATTCACTCCAGGCGTTCTCGATGGAGTTTCGACATCTTTTCCTCGATACCGTCTTCCTTTCGATGGCGGAGGAAACATCCTTTTCCAAAAATCGCAAAATCGTCACAACTTTTGGACTTTGATTGTTGTGAAAGGTACAGTAATTTAATTTGAGGGTTGAGCCTTTATAATAAAATATATATATATCATTGCTTAGGTAATAACATGAAATAAACCATTCGTTCGACAAACAAAACAAAGCATTCCAAATTCTACAAGATGGGGGATTTCAACGGCAAGCCAGGGACCAAGCTACACTCAATCAACAATCGTTAACACTACACCAAGTGCCATTGCGTGTGCAATTCCATAGGTTGGGGCGTGCTTTGCCCAAAGTGGATTAAAGTGAATATCACAACAAATCTTTCCGCCACGATACATTTTCGGTGTCTTTCCATCAAGTTCTGGTAACTTTATCTCTGGTGGACTCATCGGGTATGTTGCAGGCAGCTACATAGCTATTCATTCCAAATAAAAACCTCAAATTCGACTTTAAACTCGTATCGAGCACGCTTATAGTAAAACCAGCAAATTCCACTCCATCTACATGTTACAGGTGTACTCCAAGCAACTACTTCGTTCCCGTCTTGTCACAAGACAATTTGAACCAATCAGAGTCATTTTGCTTATTCAGTTTCACATACTACAGTTAACAATGCAGTACTACACGATACAGTAATCAATGAGCGGAGTTCTTCCTTCAACCTCTCTTGAAACGCAACTCCGTCCACTGGAGTCGCTTTGGAGCTACACAGAGGAATTTGCTCAACTTCGGAATTCATCCAACTGGCAAAAAAGGTTTGACATTTTCCCTAGAGTTGCTTCTACCGGGATTTCATTGTCTGCCTTTCTATAGTCTCGCTAGGTTTGTTGTTGCCACCGGTTTTATGAATGCATCTCAATCTGCTGCGGAGAAAGAGGAACATGAGCGAAATTCGCTTATTCTTCCCCTCTCCTTAGAGGTTCCTAGCAATGGTTCGTTATGAGTGAGCGTTTCTGAGTGTGTAGAAGTCGAACCCTATAAACCGTCTTCAAATCAATATTCTCGTAATCTACTATTGGTCGCACTAACGCTAAGGTCTTTTACTGCCCACTGAACGAGGTCTTTCGAGTTCGACCAAGAGAAAGTCAAGAATCTGGAGAGGAGCGAAACGAAATGTTTCTCAGCAAACAAAAAAATGGGTCCGATTTGCCCAGGATGTTTTAGAGTCTCTTTCTTCTCTAGACGGCCGTTTGTCACTGACAGAATTGTAGGATTCTATTTCCTTCATCACAACCACTAGAGAGAGTGACGTTTTTGCCCCAACAGAAAAGGATGTCTCTTCTGTTTTGGAATCTGCCTATATCGTTTTGCACATTCAGGGTTTACTCCCTAGAAATCCCGCTCTCACTTCCACCCTCCGCCAATCACAAAGTCGACCACGACAAGTGACGAGCCTCCTTTATGTACATTACCCTTGTCCGAAGACGTGATTCTTCGCATTCTTTCTGGAGATCTCTCCCTCTCCTTCCCCCCTGAATCCGCAGACCAGGCAACGCAGCTTAAAGACGTCGTCGACAACTTCATCGTGAATCGCTTGCCCAAAGAATTCTGGCGAAGCCAGTTCTACCTCCCTTCCAGCTCTGTGCTCGATTCAGAAGGGAGTGTGGCGAAGGAGGAAGTGGAGCGAAGCGTGGCGAAGGGAATGGAGTTGATCGACCAACTCACATCCATTGCCAATCAGAAGAACGTCAATCTGCTCGCCTACTTCAATCAGCGGTTTAGTCAGAAGCGGACAGAACGATTTCTGGATAGTGTGCAGTCGGAAGCGAAGCGAATCGTTGACGAGTCGTAAGCTTGCCGATGATGATGTGTTGTAGAGTATTGGAAGCAGCTCGGAAGCGTGTAGATGAGTTTTTGATAGACCTGTGCAAGAAGCCGCCCCATCGATGTCGCTCTGTAGTTCATTGCCTTGTTTGTTTAAACAATATCGTTTTGGGATCTCTCGATCGAATTGGTCGGACCGATATGCTATCTTTGCTTGTCCTTCTAATAATAATCGTATTGTCGAATGCGGAAGATCTCACTGTCGGAGATCATCTGCATGTTTCTCTTCAATTTCTTCACCAAGATGTATTGTCTGAGCGTTTGGCTGAATGCTAGACACGAACCAAGTGGATATCGTTTCCTGCAAACCAATTACCTCTGTTTATGAAGCGAAGCACTTCCGTAATTCCAGTATCCCTTTCAGAGATGAAGATCAACACATTAAAACCCTTGAAAGTGTACTGATATCTCACGACCTTACATCAAGCTGCTTTGAGCTTACCGACATGCACATACAAACGTCTTGGATCACGGTGTATGATGGTCGCGGAGTGTTTGCGGAGAATGTGAATTTGCTTATTCTCGTTCGAGACAAAAACGTTGTGTGGGTAGACGTTGAAGTAGAATGTAGTAGATGGGGTGGCTGCGTAATGTTTCTAGACTACAAGTCCATTTTCCACACGGGCGACCCGCTCCCTGGGATGATCAATGTAAACTTTAAGTGGAACGTGGAGTACTCTTACAACAGTGATCGGGGATTTGTGGTGGTGATGTGGTGTTCTATGGTTATAACGACACTGACCGTGCTGGGCGTTATCTACGTCTCCGAGAAGCAATACGTAAACGAGATCCGAAAACAGCAATTTAGGCAGCCAATAAAAACGACAAAGTCAGATTAGTACGTGTTTGTTTTAATCCCACTATAATCTGGCACGAGCTACGGTCCATTTGGGTGGAAACACCTGCAAATGATTGATTGGGGGACTGAAGCAAAAATAACCGCGATTCAGGAAGCTCCCACACCACCAAGCAATGATCATTATTTTCCATATTTTTTCTTCGATATGTCCACCGGCAAAGAGAACACATCTGGTAATCCTTTCCTATGGTGGTGTTAAGTGTTAGTCTCATATAGAGTAATGAAGGGTGCGAAGCCTTTTATTTGCGGAGGATGCTCTGCTTGTTTTGCTTCTTTCTGCGTATGTTGTTGTGGGAGTGATTGAGGTTGTAGGTGCAACCTATCGATTTGATCAAGACCCGTATTCAGGTCGTGGGTAAGGCTCAGAACATTGGTGCCGTCACCATTGCCAAGAACCTCATTAAGAACGAGGGAGTGATGAAGCTCTATGCCGGTCTGTCTGCTTCTCTGATGAGACAGGCTATTTACGGAACGGCTCGTCTGGGTCTCCACCGTGTTTTCTCGAACTATCTGAAGGAGCGCAACAATGGCACTCTCACTTTCTGGATGTCCACTACCTCCTCTCTGACCTCTGGAGCTCTGGCTGGTATCATTGGTAACCCCTTCGATCTTTCGATGGTGCGTATGCAGGCTGATGGTCTTCTCCCTGTGGAGCAGAGACGTGGTTACAGCAACTGCTTCACTGCCCTGTACCGTATCACCAAGGAGGAGGGACTGATGACCCTGTGGCGTGGAAGTCTGCCCATGATCATGCGTGCCATGGCTATGAACTTCGGAATGTTGGCTTCGTACGATCTGTCCAGACAGTTCATCGTGAAACACAACGGCGAGGGTATGGTCACGAACCTGCTGGCTTCCGCCGTGTCTGGTTTCTGCTGTGCGTTCACTTCCCTGCCGTTCGATCTGATGAAGACCCGTCTGATGAACATGCGTCCCGATCCGGTGACCAACGAGATGCCTTACAAGAACCTGCTCGACTGCTTCGTGAAGGTGCTGAAGAACGAGGGCTTGTTCGCGTTCTGGAGAGGTTTCTTCACTTACTACTTCCGTTGTGCTCCGCATGCGATGATTATCCTGCTCGTCAACGAGGCCATTAATCCCGCCTACGATAAGCTTTTCCTCAAGGGAGGCAAGTAAACGTAAACGTTCTTTTCGTAGTTTTGTTTTAACCGTGGCGTGTTTGAGGAACAAACAAGGCAGTGGCACAAAAAACTAGAGGCGAGCGAGAGCAGCTTGCGAATGGAAAACAGAAACACTAGACGGTCACAAGTCGAACAAAAAAAGTTCTCTTACCCTGGGTTATGCGAGCACCTGCAGGGAACGATTCCAGTACGAAGAGAGCCAACATCGCCATCTACGTTGCAATTACATTTCGATTCTACTTGGAAGATAGAACACACCACCGTCCACACATAACTCTTCCATATCACTGCTGAGCAAATCGATAAAACTATATGTTGTCAAAGCGAAATCGTGAAATTTACGCAACGAAATAAGGTACAAGGACGACTGGACGACACGATTAGGTGCCAGGATCGATTTGATAAACGCAGTGAAACCCTTTAAACGAGCTAAGGCACCCAATGTCATAATACTGCCCATCGTGAAGCTGATGGTGAACTTTGCAGGTCTGAATAGGAGCTACCATTCAGGTTCAATCTTATGCATACTGTCGGCAGGCCCACAAAATAAGCAATCACAAAAAAGATAACAGCCACACCAAACAACATCAGCACTTCTTTCATCGTCTCTGATCTATATTTCATTTATACTCCACGAATAGCAACACTTCCGAAACTTTCGTTCCAACATTTCTTGCGCGCGAGAGAAGACTCGCCGATTCAAGATCTCCTCCGTTTTCCTCGGATCCCAAGAATGAACTCATCCACGAATTTCGGATCGACTGTGTGGTCTGTCATCGCTCAACCAAACTCAATCCTCCTACGGGTTCTTTCTTTCGGTCTTGATACCATTGTCCAAAACTCTTTGATTGCATTTTCTAAGATAGTTTGGTGATTTACACTAACCGGTTAATGCTTCAGAAACTAGGTGAATCGATACGTCTAACTGATTATTAGTGCTTATCGTGTGTGGTATTGGAAGACAAAGAGAGAGACTATGGCTGCTTCTTCGCATAATTGTTTTCGCATTTCTAATCACTCTAACCAGTGCTCTAGCTTGTACTGATTCATCCAAATCATCCTCCATTCGATCGCTTCTTTTCATTCGCTACGCACCACTATTTGGTGCGTCCAATAGTTTGAGGTGGCGATGAATGGAAATAATAAGCAATACAAATAGTATAAGCCGTAATTTGTTGTGGATGAGCTCTAATATATAGGAGGAAATGCATATTTTCGTCGAAACTTTGAATGGTACCTCTTTCTGCAGTTTGGCGATTATGGTTAGGAACAACTTCTTTCTCTCTGGAGCCTTCTTGCTCTGTTGAAGACCTGAAGGAAATGATTGAAACTGAGGAGAGTGTTTCTGTGGATGCTCAGCGTCTCATCTTTGCTGGAAAGCAACTGGAGAATGATCACACCCTGGCTGAGTACAACATTCAGGAGGAGTCTGTCCTCTCTATGACTCTGCGTCTGATTGGTGGAGGTAAGGTGCACGGTTCTCTGACCCGTGCCGGAAAGGTGAAGAACCAGACTCCCAAGGTGGACAAGCAGGAGAAGGCCAAGTCCCATGTGGGTCGTGCCAAGGTAAGGGAATGGTGGAAATGTGGGTGATGTGCAGAAGCGAGAGCAGTACAACCGCAGATACGTCAATGTTGTGCTCGCTCCTGGTGCTAAGAGAGTGGGTCCCAACAACTTCGCCGCTCGCCAGGCTCGTGCCGAGGCTGCTGCCAAGAAAGAATAGACGGGGTATACAGGGCTTATACTGTGCTTTGTTTGTTTTTAAACTTTTTTTGGAATGTCATCGTTAGCTGCTGTCCAGGCTGATGGCTACTACTATCCTCCCAATTGGAGCCCTTCCAAGGGAAACAAGGACAAGTTTCATCATGTACGCTCTCTCTTCTCTTTCTTAATTTTAGTCTCATCCTCTTGGGAATAGGGCGCGAAAACTCCACTTGGGAATCGTGATTGTCCGTTTTGAGATGCCCGTGAATGTTTGGTGCGACGGTTGCGGGGAGCATATTGCTCGCGGAGTTCGTTACAACGCGGAGAAGAAGAAATGCGGAACGTATTTCACTTCCGATGTGTTCGAGTTCCAAATGAACTGCCATCTCTGCGGACAGCGATTTATCATCAAGACGGACCCAGAGAATCGAGACTACGAGTTTGTAAGCGGTCTTCATCGAAAAGTGGAGACATTCGACGTCAAAGAGATCGGAACGCGCGAGTTCGACGACAAAGAGCAGGCGCTGATGCGGGCCGATGCGATCCGCTCCCTAGAAAACAAAGAGGAGGACAGCATGAAGTTCGAGAAAGCTGTTCCCACATTGGATCGATTGAAAGATCTCGAAGAAAAGCTGCACACGAACGAGGACTCGCTAAACCAGCGTGTTCGCAGCAAGCTCCGCGAGATCCGGAAGGCAGAGGAGCGTCGAGAAGCGCGCGCGAACGCCGCCGGGCTGTCGATTCGCCTGCTTCCGACGAGTCGAAGCGACATTCGAAAGAGTCGAAGCGTTGCGTTCCAACGGAAGTCGAAAGCGGAAGTGGCGGCGAAGCTGGAGGATGTGAAGGCGCGGTCGGGCGATATATTTGGGAGAGAAGACGCGCGGATGGAACACACGCTGAAGCGAGTCATCGCGAACGGAGTGGATTTGAAGGTGTTTAAAAAGACGGAAACAAAGGAGAGCGAGCCCATGATCAAAGTCATCGCGAAGCCAAAGAGCAAAGCCAAGCCAAAGAATGAAATGAAAGCGGGAATGGAACTCAAAGCTGAGGCCAAAGTAGAGGTGAAAACGGAGTCTGAAAAGGAGATAAAACCCCGATCAAAACCCATATCGGGGGTGAAAACGGAGTCTGAAAAGGAGATAAAACCCCGATCAGAACCCCAATCCGAAGCGAATTCCGAGACCGTGGCAAAACCATGCAAGGGAAAAGTAAAGAACACGTTGGGTTTGGTTCCGTTGACATATGGCGAAGAGGATGAATAGCGAGATGATTAGTTGCGTGTACAATGAATTGTTTGAACAAACAAACCAGCCAAAAGCGAGACGTTTGCGACCACGCGCTCGCACCTTCTTGAACGAACTCACATTCTGCTCTTTGCGAACCACGAGAGACTCATAACCACGCATCACCTCGTCAAACTACATCAAAACCCTACAGGATCACTACCAATTCCGCGGCATGATCATGAAGTGATAGGAAAGCTCGCTCCAGTACATACAGATCCACGCCCATGTCTTCAGCGCTCGAACTCACCGTCGTCAAGCCGAAATCGAGCAACACCAAATCACCTGTTCCCTCTTCGATCATGAAGTTGGAAGTTGTTAGATCACCGTGAATATAGTTGTGATTGTGAAGCTTGGCCACCACTTCGCCGATCTTGAAGCAGTAGGAATAAAGTTCGTCTTCTACAAAATTGAATGGGACCAGGAGGAAGTACGCGATTTGTACAACGACTTGTTTATGTAATCACGCACTGTATTGCCATTTATGTAGTCCATTATGATACAATAACGATTCACATCCACATAACGAATAATCGGTGTCTTGATACCGGCCTTGAGACATCGCTCCATACTTCGTGCTTCCTACACATTTACACACAGAAGAGCATAAATTACAAGAACCAGTCGCTTGTTACGAATAGAAGCATCCAACACAGGATGCCGATACGACTTTTTCACTCGTTCCTTTACCATCACCTCCTTTCCTAAAAAGGTTCCATGGTATAACTTCTACAAGTCATGTACAAGTCGAAAATCGTACTCCCTCTGCACCCTGTGCAACCAACTCGAACTTTGAAGAATCGAATTGGTATTTTGTGGGTAACTCTTCAGGAGTTAATTTCTCTTCTTCCATAAAAGAAAACCGCAAGCGAACAAATGATTTTTAAAAGTTTTCAAAAAAAACAAGTCATAGATCACACAATAAAAACGACTCCGTTCCCACCAACACGAGTTGTTTCCCCGACGAGCTCCACTCAATTCTTTGAAACGCCGCCAATCCTACACTTCACTCCTCCTCTCCCAGCCTCCACGATTTGGAATGATGGACCACGTTATTTCTCCGGGCTCCCACAGATACAACGTCAAATTCGACGTCACGATCGCCAGCCGACTTTGCTGCGGACTCCACGCAAACGCCAGAATGGGCGATTTAAAAACCACGTTGACCGCCAGACAATCGCGTTTGACGTCCCACACCCAGAGAATCGAAGCGCGGCTATTCTCCTTCAGCGCCACAAATCGATCGTCCTGCGAAAACTCCACGGAGTGAATCCCCAAGTCCTTCACACTCGATCTACCCGTCAGCCAGCGCAACGACACGCACAATCGAGCCATGGTCGGCGTGGGAATGGCGGCTGTGGGGATCCCCGTTTCCGTTTCGAAAAAATAGTTTCCTTCGGTGGAGTTCTTTGGTGAAAACAAAACAAATCGATCACGATCAGCTGCTCGAACGCATCGGGAAGATCGTTCGGCTGGCGCGCGTGTGTTTTCTGGTAGCGAGAGCGAACGTCCAGCTTCGGAAGTTCGGTGCAGATGAGCTTTTGTTATGGCTATAACAAGATTCGATACTGTTTCCTTCCCGCCCATGTCAGAGAATACGCAGAGTTCTCGCAGAATGACGAGCGATTCCGTGTCGAAGAGTTTGAAATTCCCCTCGAAACCGCCGAATGCTAAAAGGGGGAGACTGTGGGCGGTCTGTTGGACCACACTGCCGAGAGAAGGTGTGTTCTATTGAATAGGCGCAGAAAGGGGTACGGGGGCATATTTAAAACATTCTGTCCCGTCCAGCGAGTAGAGACAATACTGATTGTAAACGGGGTGATCTAAAATCGATAGGTAGTGATCTTGATTCGTCCATGATATCTACGATGAACGGAATGTATCGCGGTTACGTTTATCGCCTGAGTGGTGGAAATCGGAAAGGTGTTCACGCATTCCCAATTGACCGCACTGACGATGCTTACTGCATCTTGCTGATGCGTACCATTTGTGGAAAGTCGATGCAAAAACGCTAACCACTTACCATCTTGAGAAAACGAACAATAGCGCCGCAAATCGCGAAATCCAGGGAGCGTTATCAATCTCTTCGAGCGAATCGACCAAATGGATGTTTGGAGCGCACATTCATTTAAAACCAAAATATGCTCATTATCCGGAGCCCAACGAACACTCAGAATGGAAGAATCATCATTACGAAAAGCCACGTTCCAAGACAAGTTTTGCAGGGAAAACACCTAGAATCGATTTCAAATCAAATTCCCACCTCGACTGATCCATTTCGTCGGACCAAACACAAAATATGTGAAGAATCGGGGGACCATTCGGCATAGTCAACACGATCCGAGCAATACAATGTGAAACGAATCACTTGGTCTGTGACCGTCAAAATTTCGACCTCCTTTCCGTTCGAAAACAAAAGGTACTGACCATCTGGAGAATAGCAGCAAGACTTCCCTGAATATGTATACTCGGGAGAATAGATCACAATAGAGTGACGTGCTCCACTCTCTTCCTCTTCCATTCAACTTTATTGAGTATCAAACAAACAGACACATTAAATCAAAAACACGGTCATAATACAAATTATCTACTTTGGGTATTAACGAGAGAGTAGCCACTCATGAAATGTTTGTTTCTGTACAATAGGATCAAGATTGTGCTGGCAATCGCTAGTGCATAAAACACCGCCTATGGTTCATGAAAGATCGTTCCTAGTACAATAAAACTCATCAGAGAAGTTCCGTTTCCATGACTCTGAATCGGTTTTTTACATGCCACCGTCTATTGATTACATAACAAATATTCAAAAACGTAAAGAATGTCCGAATTATCGGTATCGTTTCGACTGCTACAATGTGATCCATATAGAATAATTAGGATACAAGTTTATACACGAGTATTGCATTATGTAGCCAGTATTCTTACATTCCTCCATTGTCTAAGAGATTCATAGCAAAACCTATTATCTACATTATTCACGGGACACTCATGACATGGAAGTGTGATATCACAATTCTTGTAAGAGAAAAACCAGTTCCCACGATTATCAGGAATGATTTGCTCATGTGCATTGCCTATTGTAAATAGGCACAACAGGATCAAGAACTGAAAGACGAGCATTCCAATCACACTTTTTTTATCGCGTTGTATTCATGAGCGGTTTACCCAATATATCAGATAAGGATGAACGAATGATTAATTTGGGTAAAAGCAATGTTTTAAGCTCTATAACCAATAACAACGTAAAGTTCTTATTGTTCTCTCAGTTTCAGCCCTTTTCTGATTCAGAAATAAATCAAAGAAATATTTTGGTGCTAGTTTGGGAGTTCGGTCATGTGTAGGCAAGCCAGACAGATTCAGGAATAAAATCGTGCGATAATGGAAGAGATAAGGCATTTGGAATCGAATATGCTTTAACCTTTTGCGATTACAGCGCCCAAGTCCTTGATGTCGTGTCCTCCATCTCGCTTTCCAGTTTCCTTCTTTTGATTCCCTTAGCTATAGACAAGTTAATCGGAGATATCGGTCTCCAGCTCATTTGTCAGTACTTATCCACCAATCGCTATCCTAATCTCTCTGAAATCAATTTCCAGGATAATCTCCTTACCGATTCTTCCCTCAACACGCTTTCTTCTCTCGTCGCAAGCAACAAATGTTACAAACTACGCCTCCTCAACCTCACTTGCAACTACATCAATCTTTCTGTGGGACAGCTTTTCGTGGAATTCTGTTCCCAGCACCACATTACCGTCCAACTGGGCGGTTGTCCCAATTTCCAACTCGCCACCGCGGTTTCTGCTTCATTTCCTCCCACTCTTTTCTATCGAGTTGTGGTGCAGAGCGATACAACTAGCTCTTCGAGCGATTCACTCCTTTATTCGAACTTCTGTAAGGCAGAGGAATGGTGTTCGATGGGGCAAAAGCCGATCGTGGGAGTTCAGCTGTTTTATTACGGTGTGGGAAGGATAGCGACGCAGGTCGTTGATATACAGGGAAATCGGACGTTTGGAAATGGAGAATGTGGGAATGTAGTGATTTCGGCTGGGATGGGGCCAATTGTTTCGGTTGAGTTCGGATGTAAGGACACCCCGTTCAGGATAATGAGCTATGGAAGAGCAGATAAGGAAATAATGGTTAGTCTGAAGTTAAGTTTAGTGGCAAACTCGTATGTTTGTTTGTTCAAAGATTGTTTTCACTTTTCTCGATTTTTATGTTCGGTGGGATTTACGAACAGCCGAGCATTCGGTCATTTTCAGATGAGTTTCGTCCAGTGTATATATAGCGTTTTTGTGTTCATGTTCAGAGAACATCCTAGAATCGAGGTTTCTGTACATGAGATCGATGGGACTCCCTATTTTCAGATTAGTGAGTATATAATAGGGATGTCCGATTTACGGAAGTATCGTAAGGCATGTGTAGCAAACTCTAAATTTATCTACTATGCAGAATTTGTTCTATTCCATATTGTTGTTGTTAATTTTTAGGGATGTGCGCTCCTTCAGTGTATATTGAGTTTTTTCGCCCAGTCAACCTTTATTGTCATCTGCAGTATAATGGCATTGCTTTCCAGTATCTTGTTGATTCTTTCTTTACGAAGTGTCTCAAAATGGTATAACATACTTGTAAGAACACTGGAAATCATTTATTTTAGGCTGGATCAGGCATTGTCTTAGGCATTTGTGCCTCCTCTGCAGTAATCTATAATTTCTTTGTTCCGAGCAACGTTTCCGTAATTATTCTCCTAATTGTGACTATTACATCTCTTCTTTATTTCTTTTTGCTTGTAAGGATTCTCTTTGTGTACAAGCTAGTTCTCTCTTACCTATTATGCGCAAAGAATGCAAACAATTCTGCATGTCGTTCCCGAAAAATGTGTAACTGGAGTGTTTCCATCATGCTTTAGATCGACAAGACTTACTATAATGTCTGTGTGTTATTTTCCCCTCGTCTTGCTAGTATGTTTTGGACGAGTTTGTTTTCTTTCCTGTGTTGTTTGTTTTCAAACTATTTATTAGTTTTATTTCTGTCTTCAACAATTTGATGAGCTTTCAGAGCGGTAATCAGATAGGATCCAATAGAAATCAATGGGGCAATAACAGTAACACTGGAGGTTTTGGTGGTAATTCGGGCGGAGGATTTGGAAACAATAACTCTGGTGGAGGCTTTGGATTTGGAAATAACAATTTTGGCTCTGGAAATAACAATAGTGGCTTTGGTGGCAATAATAACAGCGGCTTCGGAAATAATAATAATAGTGGTTTTGGAACAAATAACTTTATTTCGAAAGGCAATACCGGAGGATTTGGAAGCAACACTGGAGGATTTGGAAATAATGCCACTGGTGGCTTCGGAGCTAACAAGGGTGGCTTCGGAGGTAATTCAGGTGGCTTTGGTGGTAATTCGGGAGGTTTTGGTGGTAATTCGGGTGGTTTTGGTGGTAATTCGGGTGGTTTTGGTGGTAATTCGGGTGGCTTCGGAAGTGGTAATTCAGGTGGGTTTGGAGGTAACAAAGGAGGATTCGGGAGTAATTCGGGTGGCTTCGGAAGTGGTAACACAGGGGGCTTTGGAATGAACAATAACGGTGGCTTTGGAGGTAATAATTCAGGGGGCTTTGGGGCTAACAAAGGAGGATTTGGAGGTAATAGTTCTGGTGGCTTTGGAATGAACAATACAGGAGGATTTGGAGGTAATAATTCAGGTGGCTTTGGGATGAACAATAACGGTGGCTTTGGAGGTAATAATTCAGGTGGCTTTGGAGCTAACAAAGGAGGATTTGGCGGTAATAATGCAGGTGGATTTGGCGGTAATAATTCTGGTGGTTTTGGAGGTAATACTGGCGGCTTTGGAACAAACAACAGTGGAGGCTTTGGAGCCAATAAAGGTGGATTTGGAAATAGCAACACTGGTGGATTTGGAGCAAACAACACTGGTGGATTTGGAAGTAATAACACTGGTGGCTTCGGAAATAACAGCACTGGTGGATTTGGAACAAACAACACTGGTGGCTTCGGAAATAATAATACCGGTGGCTTTGGAAGTAATAACACTGGTGGCTTTGGAACAAACAAAGGAGGTTTTGGATTTAACACTGATGGCTTTGGAAGTAATAACACTGGTGGCTTTGGAACGAACAACACTGGTGGTTTTGGAACGAACAACACTGGTGGCTTTGGAAGTAATAATACTGGTGGCTTTGGAAGTAATAATACTGGTGGCTTTGGAAGTAATAATACTGGTGGCTTTGGAGCCAATAACACTGGTGGTTTTGGAACAAACAACACTGGTGGCTTTGGAACAAACAATACCGGTGGCTTTGGAGCAAACAAAGGAGGTTTTGGATTTAATACTGGAGGCTTCGGAGCCAACAATACTGGTGGATTCGGAGCCAATAATACAGGTGGCTTTGGTACAGGTACTGCCCCAGCAGCTCCAGCACACAATCCTGAAGAGGTCAAGAAACAGATTATCAGCACCCCCTATTCCACAGTGAACACACTCCTGGACAAGATCAACCAGTTCGATAAAAACGTCACGCAGCAAACGCCCTCCGCTATTCTCCCCAAGCAGGTCACCGAGTCTCTCCACACGTCTCCATCGACTGCCGCCTTCTTCAGCATCCCTTCGTTCATGCTCGGCAAGCCCGCCTCCGTTGTGAGCTATGCAGAGAAGGAAGTATTAAAGAACCAGGAGATCGAAGAGCAGATCCAGAAGGAGCTCGCAGCCACCTCCGAAACCGAGAAGAGCGATGAAGTCTCTGAGGAAGAGTCCGAGTCCGTTCCTTTCGAGAAGCCAGAACTCGAGATCCCGATCGAAGACGTAGAATTAAGGAGCGTGCTTGACTGTAGAAAATGGTGAAATTCGATATCGATGCCACAGTGGGCGACTTGAAAGAAAAGATCCGACGCATGGTAGGCTTCTCTCTCTCTCCCTTTACTCTCCTCTAGAAACCCACTCTCACGCATTTCATCGTCGTGAACGGCGGCCAAGTTCTTCTCGACGATTCTCGCAAGCTCTCTTCCATCCAGCCTCTCCACATTCTCCAAATCATCGAGAGCCAAACGCCTCTCTCCGCCCCTCCCCCCACTCTCCACACTCCCAACTCCCCTTCGCCTCCTCCTCTCCCTCCTTCTCTCCCCAGCACCGTTCTCGACCCCACCCGAATGCTTTCTCTCCCCGGCCCTTCTTCTTCTTCTTCCAAAGCCGGGCTCACGCCTCGATTAACCAAGCCCGGCTATATCTGCTCGCCCTCCATCGAGCAGCTCGCGCAGCTCCTCGACGAAGAGCTCCGCAGTGTGACGTTCTCCGTGAAAGTCCGCGGCGTGGCGAAGATTCGATGGCTGGAGCCCGTCGATCTGCGAGGCCTCGATTTGGATGCGATTTTGGAGATCGGAAAGGAGAACGACATTCCCTACGTGGAAGTGTGCTGCGATCATGGCTTGGGTGGAGTGATGGAGCCCAATACGGGGCTGAATAAGAAGGCGCAGATCACGTTTTATAAGGTTTTGAACAAGAACGAACCCACAGAAGACATGACGGAGTTTATCAGAGAACGCACGGAACAGATGGGAGCTGAGTTTGTTTCGTATGATCCAAAGAGTGGAAAGTGGGTTATCCGTGTGAGTCACTTTTAATTTACTTTGTTTGTGGTTGTACACTTTCTTGGAAGTACTTTTGGGAAACGTTTGTAAGGTATGATTCTCACCTTTCAAATGCACTTTCCCGCTGTGGAGGACACAAAGCACTACATTTCTGTTACGATTCCAAATAACGCCAAAGTGCGTGATGTAGCCTCTATGAAACGAATTGACTTTAGCTATATAAAGCGGCGTATGCAGAAACAGGTGTTTCCACCAAGTCACCGCTTTTCATTCGAGTAAATGGTGTTTTATTGTGTCCAGAAGATACTAGGACGTTGAACGATGTTGGAATTGTTGGATACGAAGTCGTTGAGATCGTGATCCAAACGAAAGCGGAAATCCAGCAAATACAAGCTTGTCATTCTGACCAAGCAAATGCAGATAAAATGGACGAAGTCGAAGCGCCCCCCACTGCTGTGCAACAACCTACACCACCTATAAAACAAGCTGAACCGAAAAAGCTCTCTTCACTAATCAATAAAATCGAACTCTTGTGTAGTGATTCCCATAAGCGGTACCTACCAGCCTGTTGCGAAGCCTATCTCAAACATAACAAATCCACTCACACGGATGAGTAACGTATTGCAAATCAATTGTTTCCACAAACACACCAGGTAAAGAGATCACGAATACGATCCCTCTGGACATAATCTTCAAGAGTTACATCAGGAAGCCCTTCAAGAATCACATCATAAAGCCTCAAAAACTGCTTCAGCGCTTCTATCACCTTCTCATCATTCTGTGCTGCTGCTGTTACTTCTTCTGTTTCTGCAACGATCGCATCTGGCAATGCGGAGGGCAATGAAGGTGATAATGATGAAAAAGGCGGAATAACTCGCATTCTCTGAAACAATCCATTTATTCCAGCTACGAGCAAGTCTTCCTCCAGCTCAAAATAGCTTTGCGCATCCTCTTTGATTGCGTTGAAATAGGCATCAAGCAAAGGACGAAGCTCCGGAGAAATTTCTTGAGGCGATAAATGAAACTTGTATGTGTGGAAGCGCGAATTGAAACCCCAAAAGTGGCGACAATCCACTTTTTCGAGCGCTTTCCACGTCTCTCTCAGCGCGCTTTCCACCGATTTTTGTAGTTTCAGTTGCGTTCTACGATCGAAAAGAGAGCAAAAACGCACTTCACGCACAGTCGAAAGAGCTGAGACAAGCCTCGATAGCTCGGTAGAACAGCGAATGCGTCATCACGACTCATCTCGTGGATACGCAGAAATCGAAAAGAAAACGTTGGAGGCACTGAATGTTGCTGCGACTCCTCTGCGCGAGGAAAAACAGAGGGATCGCCCGATTCTGTGGACTCTGTGGACTCTGTGGACCCTGTGGACCCTGTAGATGAAAGGGAAGCGAGAGAAGAGGGAGGGCAGAAGGTTACCTTTTGATAACCATTTTCAAGGATGATGGATTCAAAAATAGGTTCGATGCAGTGCAGAAAAACGATTGTTTCCCTTGTGACATTGCTATCTAAAAGCTGAAGTAGAGATGGGAGTGTTGTTGGTTCGGTAAAGTGGAACGGAAATGTCCCGTCTAGAGAAAACGCGTTCCACACGATATAGGAAGTGCAGAGGGTAGGCTCCGTAGAGAGGTGTGCTGAAACAGAGACGGTAGGTAGAAAAAAGAAGGAGTCAATGCAAAAAATGGATGATGGAGGGTAATCGTCAAAAAGAGGTAATATAGAGCTAAGATTACTGGAGAGTTTACTTGCTTTTAGAGCAGAACTCACTTGATTAGCAAGAAGCTTAATAGTATGATGGATTGGGTAAATTGTGACATCGCTTTCAGAATTCCCGGACACTTGGAAGATCCACTTTTGAATCTGGTACAACTCGGATTCACTGATAGCATATCGGTTTTCTTGACACACATGACAAACCAACTTCAGAGTAGATAGCAGTTCCTCAGGAACAGTAGTATCGTTAGAGTACCCACGAATTTTCCCATTTTCACGCCACTGCTTCACAAGATCGCCAATCCCGCGTTTACTGATATGGATTCCCCAGATTTTGCTGTATTTTTCTGCAATCCACGCATACGACAAATGAGTCCGCTTCCACTCCTTTATGAGCGTAATTTTCTGTTCTTTCGTTAATTTGTTGTATTTGGATGGTGTTGACCTCTTCCGTTTGCCAGGAACTTCCGTTTCACCTTCCTTCTCCATCTCAAAGACTTACAAACTTTTGTTTGTCTTTTAAAGTTTTGTATGCGCCCTATTGTAATAGTATGTGTGCTGTTCCTATCCCTATTAACACATGCTACAAAAGGTGTTTTGACAACCGTTTTGTTTGTTGAGGTCTTTTAAATAATAGTTATCGAAAAATGACGATGGGGACTATTCTTATTCAACACAAATGTGTGCACTGTCTACCGATGTTCGTGCTTACAACATGTTCAACTTTAGATGCTGAAGATGGCAATTTCTTTCCTTGTGTTGAAATTTCGCAGTACATGCCAGAAAGAACCGCGCGTTATGTTGTCCCTTGCGGAAATCCTTTATATGAGTATTCCTGCAATCCTAATCGCGATTGCTGATATCATTTTCTATTATCTCCAAACGACTTTACGAAATGAGCTGGTGATTCAAGCCTTTGGATCTTTGGAGATTGTAGTGATCGGTATTGCGTCCTTCATTCTTCTTGGGAGATCACTGAATGGAATTCAATGGGCATCGATCATGTTGCTTTGTACGTCCGTGATGTCGATCGAAATAGGCTCTTATGACAGCAGCAGCAGCCTCCTTGACCTTCCTATCTTCCCTTCCCTCTTAGCCTTGCTTTGTTCAGGTCTGGAAGGCACTGCAGGTGTGCTTTACGAGAAGATTTTGAAGAAACACAACGAAATGAATTTCTTTCACCAAACTATGTGGATTACTTTGTATGGGTGGTGAGAAAATCTGACGAGTAGTTGGGGATCGATCGTTCACCTCGTTTTTCTGCTGTTTCGCGGCTGGAATACGTTCGTTCAGAGCGTAACCTACTCGAATTTCAACATCTACGCGTTTTTATTCATTCTCTCGTTGCTATTCGTGAGTTTATTGATTGTAGAGAATCGCTGCGTGGAATTGTGATCATTTTTATCTTCAAATACACGGACTCCTTGACCGAATCCTTGGTGTCCTGTGCTTCTCTCATTCTTGCGTCGTTCGTATCCTCTGCCATTCTTCATCGGGTTCTTCCTATTTCTTTTTACATTTCTATTCTGAATTTGTCGATCGCAACGTATTTATACGAATCAGCTCCGGAAACACCAAATGTTCTCAAAAAGGCGGAGTCTGCTCCTGCTGAATCGATCGAGATTGAGAAGGAGTAGACAGAGAGAAAGAGAGCGGGGTTGTTCATTTTGGAATTGGATTGTTTGTTTGTTGAAACAAGGATCCTAGCGCTACACATAAACTAAAGATGGTTATCGTTGGGCGGGTAAGACGTATAATAATAGGGCAAATATGGATAAACATAAACAGGCTGAAACTTGGTTTCTTGGGTTTCTGTTGAAGTAAGAATAGGCTGTGAATTTTGGTTCGCAACTGGATGTGTCAGAAGCTTTGCTTGTGAAGAAGCAATTTCGCACAAAAGATCGAATGATGAAGAAACCTAAAGTGTTAAACCGAAAGTAAAAGTTCCACTTTTTGAGAAGTATGGCTCGTCTTCTTCTCATGTTGTTTTCCACTTGAAGGGACACTCTTCTTTCCTTCTTTACCCCTAGAGTCAAATTAAGAGAAAAAGACAACTTCCCCTCATTGCGTTTGGCAGCTTCTTCGCGTAATTTTACTTTCTCGCAAGAATTACAAACTAACCTTCGTTTATAGCTACATGGCATCAAAACTTCTTAGCACATCGTACCGATGTCGTGAACAGGGTTCACCGTTCTTGTGATCACATTTTGCATATCCGGGACATTGGCAGTGGTTGCATTGTACTTCATTACACCATATACAGCGGTTAGGCTTTGGTCCAGGCTTGCTAGATCTCGAAACTTGGACGCGCTGATAGTCCCTTTCCCGAGAATACATCGAACCTGGGACTATTGGATAACTCTGAAGAAGTGAGTAATTAGTGTTTTTCCGAAGACAATCCATATAAAACGAACTATTGACTTGATTCCTAATACCTACACTGGTATCCATATACTAAATAATCTAGATTGAAAAAAGCAGCTAGATATCACCTGAAACACAAAAAAAGTGGAAACGTAGAATAGGGTAATAAATATCAAAATAATGGAATAGAGTTATAGTGTTACTATTATGCTAATTATTGTTAACCCCTTTGACATCATCACGAAGAAGTCATTGTTTCTACTAATATTCCTTCTTTTTAATCAATTCTTAAGATCTTCTATTGATTTATTTTTTTATATCTTGCCTATATCAGTGTCTCTCTTTCTTTTTCATTTTAAGTATATACAATTTTACAACTCCCGCAATTCATATTTTAAATGTAGTCCTATTGATAGAGAAATGATTCAAACAAATTCCAAAATGAGACACACATGATACCTCATTATGGCGAGACGACATACTCCCACATTAATACTTTTATTGAAACCCAACAATGGCAGCCAATCAGACGAAATTGAATCTTATTATGAGTTATATTGCTGTCTTTATGGACGTTTTGGGTTATGCTTTGATAACTCCCATCCTTCCATTTCTTTGCAGTCAGATGAATGCGTCTGATATTGAAGAAGGGTTGATATTCTCTGGATACTCCGTAACTCAGGCTATGAGTACTTTCTGAGCAATGGTCTTAAGTTAGGTCTTGCTATTATGGGAATTGGGAGCGATTATTATGGACGGAAGGTATTTTTCATTTTGTCCTTGCTCGGTTCTTTCTTGGGTATCATTATGCTATTTTGATGAGCATAGGTGCCATCTTTCAAGGCATGTCAAAGCGTGTTTGGGATTTAATTTTGTGGAGGTGTATTACCGGTTTGTTTGCTGGAAGTCCTATTGTGACTCAAGCGTAAGATCCTCTAACCTTTTCATATATATATATAGATTGATCGCTGACTGTAGCTCGACTGAAAATCGGAATAAGTATCTCACCATTTTGGAAGCTGTGATTTCTGCCGCTTCAGTGCTGGGTCCTGCGCTGGGTGGTATTTTGGGCCAATATAGCTACTCCCTTCCTCTGTACTTTGCTGGTTGTGTTGCTGGAGTAGCAATGCTCTTTTCATTTTTCTTCTTGCAAGAGACAAACAAGGACGTGAGGGACATCAAAGTTCTGAAAAAGCGAATGAAGCATCAGAGCGAGGGTACTTGAGCGTATCTCTTCTTATCCGCAGAAGAAAAAGCCAAGACGCAAGTTACGATCCAGGAAAAGATCGACGAGATCAGCCAGCGTCGCAAAAGCATCCACGTTCGTCCGACCAAACTCATGATTCTCTGCTTCCTCGTCGAGTTCTGCAATCGCTGGGCGCTCAACGCGATCAATACTCGCTACGGAACGTATCTGCTTGACACTTTCCAAGTCAGCTCGACAACGTTCTCGTACATTCTGTGTGCTCAAAGTGCTTGGGTGTGCGTCCAACAAGCCTTCATTTATGGCCTGGTGGTTCGCACGATCGGTCTTCCCATTCCGGTTGTGGCTCTCGGCGGAATCTTGATCGAGATCGTCGGGTATTTGGTGATGGTGGGCGCCTCCACGCTGGTGTGGAGCGTGGTGGGTTCGACGTTGCTATGGATCGGCTATGCGTTCACAGCCCCCACTTCCACATCGATCATCAGCGTATTTGTAAAGCAGTTGTGTGATCTAGACGACGAATCGTCCCGAAGTGCAAGGGAAAGTGCTCTCTTGGAACAATCTCAGCTCCCAAGCGGCGTTCATTCTCTGCCCGCTCGTGCTTTCCTGGCTCTACTCCTTCTCTCACAAAGGAAGTTACTATTTCTGCCTCGTGTTCGCAGTGGTCGCGGTGGTTTCGCTGTGTCTGATCCTGCGGATGCCGAACGCGATGATGTTCGGAAAGGCCGGGGTGAAGGAATTGCCGGTGGTGAGCGAGGGAGTGACGAAGGGAAATAATCTGGATGAGGAGAAGGAGGAGAAGGGAAATGACGAGTCGTCGAAGGTTTCTCCGCAGTGTACCGAAGGAACCTCGAAGGATTCGTTGAAGGGGAGTGGCGTGGAGGCGCCGAAGGCACCGAAGGCACCGAAGGCGGAGGAAATGGTGGATGGAGTGGATGGAGTGGGTGCGGTGAGTGTGGAAATGGGAAAGGTGGAAAGCCACGATGAAGTGAAAGTCGCTTCTGAGAAAGCGTAAATGGAATCGTGCGGATTGTTTGTTTTAGACGATATGTGTGTGTAGGGGAATGAGGAGGGAAGGTTGGAATCAGAGTGGAAGTGATTTTGGATTGAATGATAGGATTATTATTCACTCATTCAATGATTCAATGATTGATTCAACGATCGCTTGACTCATTGCTTGACTCACTCAATGATTCACTTCCCTTTATTCCAACAAACACAAGAATAGAAACTGTCAAACGTACTATTCCGATCAAGCATGATCATCTCATTTTCTCCCTTCTCCGACGGCACCGGATCCACCGACTCTCTCGACGTCATCAAATCCTCATTGTCCGATTCATGCTGTCCCCACTGCATATTAATGCTCGACCGTCTCTGAATGCCTCGCAGCTGGCTCTTCAAATCCTTCAGTCGCTGCTTCTTCGCCAGCTCGTCCAGATTGTACGTCTGCGCCAGCCCCGCCCTCGACGTTTCGCGCAGCGTATCCTCGATGTCTTCGCCGGTCAAAATCATCGTCATCACCACCTCATCGAACGAGATGATGTGGAACACGTTCGTCATCAGCGCGTACTGCGCGCACTCCAGCGCTCGCGCCGCCGCCATCGCGTTCCGCTCGATGCACGGCACCTGCACCAGTCCCTTCACCGGATCGCACGTCAATCCCAGCATGTGCTCGATCGCCATCGTCGCCGCGTATTCGATCTGCTCCGTCGATCCGCCCAGCAAAAAGCACGCTGCTCCCGCGGCCATCGCGCACGCCACGCCCACCTCGGCCTGACAGCCCGCTTCGGCTCCCGAAATGGACGCGTTGACCTTGGCGATGTTGCCGATGACGCCAGCGACGGCGAGAGCGTCGATGCAGTCCTCGTCGGTGATGTTCTCGTGGTGTGTGTGGAGATAATAGAGCAGTCCAGGGACGATGCCGCACGCGCCGCACGTCGGAGCGGTGACGACGATCTCTCCGCCCGCGTTGTTCTCCGACACGGCGAGCGTGTACGCGAAGAGATACGCGTGTTCCTACAGAGAGAGGGAGCCAGGGACCGTACGCTCAGACTCGAATTGCTTCGCTGCGCCGCGCGGTACATGTCACGCGACTTGCGGGGCAGATTGAGCCCGCCGGGGAGCACGCCCTTGCCCTGCAGACCGATCTCCACGCAGCGCTTCATGGTGTCCCAGATCATTTTCAGGAAGTCGTGAATGCCCTCGCCTTCGCTCTGGTAGACGAAATCGTTCATTTTGAGACCAGTCTTGCGGCACCAGCGAATCAGAGCGTTCATCGTGGAGTAGTTGTACACTTTGTCGAACGTTTTCTTGTACGGGCCTTCGATCATGGACAGTTCCGAGTCCACGACGATCGCGCCGCCTCCAACGCTGTAGTACGTCTCTTGGGCACATTCCTCCTCACCCTTGCAGGCCTTGATCGTCATGCCGTTGACGTGGAACATTAAGGTTTCGTTCGCTTTCCAGATGAAGGTAACCTTCTTTGGCTTCAACTCGTTCTCGATCGCGACATCGGTCATATGGCCTTTTCCGGTTGCAGCGAGAGAGCCATAGAGAATAACCACGTAGTTGTCGATTCCGGCGTCGTATAAAGCGCGGAATCTTTTAGCTGCATTGGCAGGACCCATCGTATGTGAGCTAGAAGGTCCATGGCCAACTCTACGCTAGAGACTCTTTCCGATTACTACCTAAACAATTCTCGAAGAGAAGGCATTCCATCAGTTTCAGTTACAGACGAATAATATATATGAGAGTTTCCCTGCCCGTTAGTACTCGCTGAACAAAACGTACCTTCTTTGAAATAATGCGAATATGCGAGGCAGAGCGCTTCTACAGCAAATCAGTGGATCGTCGTCGAATCCTACCATTCCGGAGGCGTTCTGAGTGTCCTCCTCTTCTACAATAGCCGCGTCGTCAAGATCCATTTTCCTAAACCAACAATGTAAATTCTACATTTCCACTTTTTAACAAACAGAGCAGTATGAAACAGCAGTTTACTTCATTCCTTCCTGCTTCAACTTTCTCACTGCATCTCCGATTCTATGCTACCCATCAAAAAACGCACGAAATCCTACCTGAGCCGCATTTGCCATCGCGATCGTCGGATCAATCATCAGCACGTTACGAATATCCTCCAGAGCGGATCGGTAACGCTCCAAGTTCTCAAAAGCGAGTCCTCTTCGCAGAAGCGCCTTAATGTTTTTGGGCTGTCTGTCAACTCCCTCTCACACACCTACATCGTGCTCCAGAACCCACGTCGAGTCCTCCACCACAGCCTCGTAGTTACCGAGCTGCTGGTAGCAGGCAGCACGGTTGTTGTAACAAGCCAGAAGCACATCGCTCATGGGAGGATTTTCACCAACGCTCTCGATAGCCTTTGTGTACTACAGGTTAGATATAGAACGGAGACACACAGATTGAATGGCCTGAGTGAAACGAGAGGCCTTGAAGTGCTCATTACCCTCCGCCTTGTAACGATCGAGAGGGGGCATTCCACCGATCTTCTCCTTGCGCAACTCCTCAGCCTTGGGCTCGGCAATACGGAGCAACACCAAAAGATTCTTGTCGTCCGGGAATACTTTCAGACCGCGTTGCAGGAGTTCCTCGGCCTCAATGAACTCGTTCTACGGTCAAACCAAGCACCCTCTCCTACCAAGTTGATCATGGCAGTAGCCGCTCTGTGGTAACCCTTGACAAAGTCAGGCTTCATCTGGACACACTTTAAACCATCCTCCTTAGCCTTGGCCCACTCCTTCAGACCACAGTATGCCATGGCACGGTTCGAGTAAAGAATGTGGTTAGAAGGATCTAAATCAATGGCCTATTCCGAATAGTTGACAACAAATTCGGGTACGTCAGAATAGCATTTCGCGGCCTCTCTGTACATTTGCTTAGCATAAAAGGCATTTCCCTCGTTCTTTTTGGCAGCAGCAGCACCCGCTTGAGACATGGATAGAAATAGAGATTTTTTTTCTTGTAAACTGCAACCTATTTATTCTAGAAAGTTCTTTTCCTTATTTTAGTTTATCGGCTCCCATTCGATGTAAAATGAACGGTAGAACGCGGTTTGCGTGCGAAAACCTACATTCTCCAAATGTTGTCTCAACTGCCAAAATGGAGCAAAGTGTCAAGAGTGTTGCGCTCTATCCATTTTCGAAGCAAGGATGTGAAACCTGGAAAAGTGTTTCTCTGTAGCAAAGATATGGAGATTTTGACAAAATCACATTGATTCTGTATCCCTTTCAAACGAATGAACGCCAAGCAATCCCCATAAACAATAGAAGTCACATGATTAGGGTAGTTCACAACTTTAATTTCTCCTATTTGTTAACATGTTCCCAGCCTAATTAACATGGAATTTCGATCCAAACATGACCATTTTAGTAAATAACGTACCAGCGGATTTGATGCACAAATTGACACTCAGGTTGTCATTATCGTTGTGCATCAAATCCGCTGGTACGTTGTAGTTAATGAATCTTTCCATATTTCTTTTATTCATTTCGTTTAGTTGAATTAAACATGGCTCAGTGCGAAGAGGTCGCCAGATCTGAAGAATACAAGAGAATTCTTGACGATCATGATCTAACTAGCTGGTAGTTTTTATGCGATTTGTTGACATCTAGGATTGTTTGTGACATTGAGGGTTTCAGCAAGTTAGTTGTTAACTCTGCCGGTGAGGGTGGTTACGATGAGTGTATCAAGCACTTAGACCCTGCCAAGGTAAGGCTCG
The DNA here is from genome assembly GCF_000151665.1 of Blastocystis hominis. Classification (NCBI taxonomy): domain Eukaryota; class Bigyra; order Opalinata; family Blastocystidae; genus Blastocystis; species Blastocystis hominis. The sequence continues at coordinate 194,930 of NW_013171826.1, forward strand.
CATGCTGAATCGTGATTTGTAGTGCCAGTTTGCTCTTATTGAGGTGATTGGACTTGAGAACAAGTCTGCCGTTACGAGCAGACGTCCCAAGTTCGTGTTCATTGCCTGGATCGGTAGCGAGACTCCCATCATTGAGCGTGCGCGTGTGAGTACCATCAACTCCCAGGTCCGTGAGTTCTTCTGCGTATGTGCCTTTCCCCTCGGTCTTATTGCTAGAGAGCCCATATTGGTCTCCAGGTGAACACTCTGGAGGAGATGACGAAGGACATCATCATCCGTGAGCTGGACCGTGCTTCCGGCTGCCACGCCCCCGACGAATACATTTTCGACATCACCGCGGAGGATATCGACTTCACTGGCCACGAGGACGACGTGAAGCAGAGCGATGTGACGTTCGAGGACGTGTGGGAGGAGTTCAAGAAACAGGAGTCGAATGTGAACTGGATCCTGTTCCAGCTCGCCAAGGACGAGACCCTGCAGGTGTTCGGCTATGGCAACGACGGTCTGCAAGGACTGATGGACAAGCTGGACGACAGCGAGGTGCTGTACGGAATTTTCAAGGTGAACGCCTTCAACAAGGCCGGAACCTGCACGTCGGTGCGAGAGCGCTTCGTGTTCCTGATCTGGGTGCCCGAGAACGCTCCCGTGTTCACTCGCGCGCGTGTGGCCACGCACAAGCAGGTGCTGCTGAAGCGTCTGCAGACCTACCATGCGGAGATTCGCGCCGAAAGCATCGAGGATATCACGCGAGAGGATATCGTGAAGATTTTGGACAAGTCGTGCGGATCGCACAAGCCCCAGAAGTACATCTTCGGACCTGGAGACGAGGTGGTGTGCCAGGAGGAGGAATAAGAAAACAGCCGTTCGTTCGTTCATTCTTTCTTTCTTTCTGTTGTGATAGCATGTTCTATATCCTACTCTTTGTTTTACACACCCTCTCCAACGTGCTCTAGCGCGAGCAGTCGCACTATGAAGGATAATAACATTCGAATCATTGTGGTTGGCGATGGTCTGAGCCTTTGCATCGCGCTAATGTGTAGCTGCTGTAGGGAAAACGTCCATCATTTCGACCTTCGTGTCGGATCGATTTGCCGAAAATGTAGACCCCGTTCTGTGCGAAGTTGTGATTCCAGGTGAATGCACAACCAATCACTGTTCCTTAACGATAGTCGATTCTTCATGTTGGAATTTCGCAGATGGACTGATTGTATAGCAATTGAAGAAGATCATGATATTACTTGTGAACAAATTCGTCTGGTATTGATCACTGCTGCCTCTAAATGCTAGGCAGATGTTGTTATGATCGTCTATTCGCTGGACAAGCCCCATTCGTTAGAAAGTGTCACTACGAAGTGGATTCCCCTCGTGATCGATATTGGCGGTCCCCAGAAGCCTATCGTCGTTGTAGGAAACAAAATCGATTTGGAGAAGAATCCGTCCTCTATGAACTCCAACACGCATCTTCGAGAACACTCCGAATCGATTCTCTCCCAATATCCCGTATCTTCCCAGCATTTTTGAAGCCTATTCCCTAGAACGTGGATTGCTGTATGGAATGCAGTGCCAAGAGTCGTCAGAACCTCACTCAGGTGTTCTACGCGGCTCAACGCACCGTGGCCTTCCCGATCTCCCCCCTCTTCGACCGTTCCTCGCAATCCCTGACCCCCGCGTTCGTCCGCGTTCTCCGCCGCGTTTTCCGCTTCTTCGACCGCGACCAGGACGGTCTCTGGAGCTTCGCCGAGCTGAACCTCTTCCAGAAGACCGTCTACCTCACCGAGCTTTCTCGCCAGGAAGTGGTTCTCCTCCACTCCGTGCTTCGCGAGCAAGACCCCGCCAGCATCCGCGCCGACGGGCTCACCGAGGACGGCTTCTGCCTGCTTCTCCGGCTCTTTCTGCAGCGCGATCGCACCGAGGCCGCTTGGCTGCTGCTCCGCTCCCTCCGCTTCGATGCGCAGCTTCGCCCGCCGCCCGCGCCCGCGCCCGCGCAGCCCGGACCCGCTCCCGCGGTGCCCGAGTGGAGTTTCCCCGTTTCGCTGTTTCTGACGAGGGTAGGGCCGGGTTCCACGTTTCCACTAGACTGCGGAGCTGTTCGATTCGGACGGAGACGGGTCGCTGGACCCCGCGGATTTGGTGCGCCTGTTCGCCCCGCTGCCCCGCGGAATGGCGCCCTGGAAATTGGAGGAAGCGGGGGAGAGAGCGGAGAATGTGGAAAGAGAGGAGCCTTTAAATGAATCGAAGTTAATGAATGAAACGAATGTATCGGTGAATGAATCGAATTTGATGAATGAATCAAACGCATTGAATGAATCAAACGCATTGAATGAATCAAATCCATCAGTGAACTCATCCATAAACGCATTGAATGAATCGAACTCAATGCATGAATCCATGAATCCATCTATAAACCCATCAATGCATGAATCAATGAACCCATCAATGAATCCATCCATGAGCCCATTCACTTCATCCACTTCGCTCACCCACGCGGAGTTTTTGGCTTTGTGGGACGCGCTGCTCTGCGTCGATCCCGCGCTCGCCGTCCGAGCCGTTCTCCAGCTCGGATACTTCGCCGATCCCCGCGGGATGGTCGAGTGGAAACGCCCCGCCCAGAAGGAGCGACGCATCGCCTGGTGCCGCGGGGAAGGCCCGCTTTTCGCCGCGCTGGCGCAGCGAATTCGCACGCGAACCCTCGTGGAACCCGCGCGAGTGGCCATCGCCCTGCTCCCGCGGGGAGACCGCAGACGCACTCTCTGCTTCACCGACAGCGATGAATTCCCGCGGGACTTGGAAAGTGGGGAAACGGGGAAACCTGAAAGGTAGTCGGGACGTTCGACGTCGCCGACCTCTCGTCGTTTACCGCGTGCACCGAGTCGATTCCCGCGGGGATCCCTGTCATATTGGTGGGAATGCGCAGTGAAACGCCCGATAAAGTGGGGAAACGTGGAATTGTGGAACGTAGACGGGAGATGAAGCGAGTGTGAGAGAGGAAGTGCGTCGGTATTGCGAGAAATATTCGCTGATGGAACCGAAAATCGTGGGCGAAATGGCAGACGAAGAGGTGGAGGCGATGCGGGAGATGTTGTTCGAATGCGCGCTGAACCCGTAGGTGTGGCGGAATGAAATGAAAATAGAGCGATGTGCACTCCGGAGACGCAGGAGCAGAGGAAGAAGAGGATCATGCGGACGGTTGTGGGTGTTGGCTTGTTGGGCGCTGGTATGGAAGGGAAGAGGGGAGACTAACATGTAGTAGCTGCGTCGGCGGTGATTCTGTTCCGTGATCGGTTTAAATGGAAATAGTTTTGTTTGTTTCAAATGCGTTTGTACAAACGAGAATTCTGCCAATCCATCTTGAAGCGGTACATTGAGTACTATGGAATGAATCGCTCCATTTGTGGTAGGGAATTAACATCATGTCAGAAACCAATAGATTGCTGTCATACAAGTGATCGCACGATCTATTCATGCGAGGGGTGCTGCCATCGCTGTTGTTTTAACTGTTTTAAGAAGAAGGTTGTTCCTCTGTGAAATCTGCTTTATGGATAGTCCTCTGTGTGCCCGGTATGTAATAAAGAACGAGGGAATCTGATAAATGATGAAGTATTCGCTCCTTTCGTGCTTCCATTTAGAATATGAATACTATTCTTAGTGTTCTAGTGACTTCAAGACCTATTGTATTTCTTGAAAGCAGGAATCATGCATAGGACGTGATCATCAACAACAGCAACAAGTATTGCTTCCTATCGGATGTAATCTTTTTATGGCAGAACCCCAATGTATAGGTGATGCGCTACTTCATCATCCTAATGAACGCTGTAAATAATTGTTCCATTCGCGACTGTCTCTTGCTCTATTTCATCATTGACAAGATCGATTCGAGCGTACACCTCATCATCCGCCGTTTTTCTCTAGCTCTTTTCGAAATGCATCTGGCGAGTTCCCCAGAAAATCATTAACTCCAAGTACCGATTTCACGACATTATCGAAGTCCTCCGACCGGGAATCTCCATCGAGGAGGGCAACTCCTCGTTCGGTAAAGCGTTCTACAACGAACTCTATCAGCTCCCGGGTGTTTCCCTGCCTCACCAAGAGATCGAGCCGATCATCGACCTGTCGATGCTAGATACTCCCTCGAACGCGGATATAGATTCCTCACTGATCAGCGACTCCAATTCCTTCTCCTCTGCACAATCTCACAGTGATGACCAAAATCAGGACATCGACTCTGCTCCATCCAGTCCCATCGACCCAGCGCAAGCTCGCTTTCTCTTCACGCGAGGCACGCTCTTTTCTCGCTACGGCGCCCTGCGTGACGAGCGTGTGGTGATCTTTTCGAAGAGAACGGACCCATCAAGCGGTCAAATGCAGCTGTTTTCGATCGTTCGCGACGATCATTATTGCTATTTTGGATGGTTTGTGGACATCAAGGCGATCACAGGGATCGGGTATTTGTTCAATGGAGACGGCTCGTATTATCGCGGGGAGTTTGTGGGGGGAGAGAAGAATGGATACGGAGAGTTTTATTATGAAAATGGAAGTCATTATAATGGGTTTTGGAGGCGAAATATCAAGCAAGGAAATGGTCGGTTTTACTTTAATAAGGAGTTGTATTATATTGGGAAGTGGGATAACAATAAAATGATTGAATGTGAATTGCAATTCTTGTTGCAAATCAGCGATTCCGCGCATGTGTATCAATATATGAGGAGCAACAATGATCATATTTTCTTCAAACAATCACAATTCAGTACTCATCGATTTTATTGAATCATTGAAAGACATCAACAATTTGAATATGAACGAACTGCAAGCCATTCTCGATTCCCCCGCGGGAGAACTCTTCTCAAATCCGTATTTCAACGTGATTGAGGAGATGAACATCAATTCCGTGTTCGAACCGCGGGAAGATATCGATGGCGTGCTTGGGAGTTACCTTGATATATTCCCGCGGTTCCCAAACCTTCGCTATGTGTCGCTTTCGAGTAGGTTTGGAGGGAAAACGTAACAAGATTTGCAGATTCAGTCGCTGAAAATCAAGGAAGGCTCGCTGAACAATCTGCTGATCTTTTTCATCGTGGATTGTCCGCTCCTAAAAACCATCGAAATCGGTCGCGGATCGTTGACTCGATTGGACACACTTCGCATTGCATCTCTTCCGAAACTCACCACTCTTTTATTCGGCGATTATGCCTTTAATGATCATTCAGAAAGTACGAATCCCGATCCGAAAGAGAGCAGCGAGGAGCGGCTCGCGACGAGATATCTGGACTGCCAGTATAAAAACAAATCGCTGATTCTGAGCAGTTGTTGAATGAATCATCGAATCAATCGCAGAACTGCCCTGTTTGCTTTCCATTCGATTTGGAAAACACTCCTGTACATCCATTTACTCGTTTGTTCTCAGCGGTCTTTCGTCGCTTTCCGTTTTGTTCTTCGCAGATTCCGCTTTTGCAGAGTCGCGATGTCTCCAACTCGACAGTACCTCCGTTTCCCCTTTGATTGAATCAGATTTGCCCTCTCTGATTATGCTCGAATTCAAAAATGGATGTTTTGAAAACGGAGATTTGCACTGGAAAGGTACCCCGTTTCCCCTTTTTTTCTCTCTTGCAGATCTTCCAAAGCTCTCCACGTTCAAGTGCGGAGACAACTGCTTCAAAAAACGCCAATTGCTCATTCTCAAACGTACTCGCTTCTCATTTCGTTGAGTCAAAGCGTTCCAGTCGCTCGTCGATTTCTCCTGCGGACTCCAAAGCTTTGCGTTTTCCAATCTCCAAGCCGTGGCTAGTAAACCGCTGCTTCCATCGAATGAATGGCAGATTTGTCGAAGTTGGAATCGATTCGGTTCGGCGATGCCGCGTTTTACCACGCGCCTCAGCTTTATCTGGGCAATTTGATGAATCTGCGCAGTGTTTCGTTTGGAGATCGTGCGTTTTTCGAAGTCGTGACGATGCATTTTATAAGTCGAGACAGAGGAGAGATGGCATGTAGATTTGCCCAAGCTGGAGACGGTCAATTTCCAGCAGAATAGCGCGTATAGGGTAAAGACGTTTATTTTTACAAGTGGAGAAGGGAGAAGGCGTTACCTGTAGACTTGCCGAGTCTTCGTTTCATACGGGTTTATCCGCATAACGAGAATGAATCTCCGTTTAAAGCGTTGAGGAATATTATTGCACAAGGTTTGAATGGAGATGGTTGTGAATGAAAGATATCGATACCAATGTTCTGAGTATTTTTCGATGCTGTCACTGCAATATTTGTATTATCAGATCGATTGTTTGTTAAAATGTCTAATCTCTATTCTACAAAAGAGGGAGGAGACGCGGAAAAGTCTTCTACGCAGTCCTATAGTCGATACATCTATTTTTATTTGATTGTGCTCTTCATTGCGAAATGTCTGTATCTTTTCGTGATTACGCTCTAACACGATAGCAAACTCGCCGGGCTCAAAAGCTGGATATTGGCATACATTTTTTCGTACTGTACTTTGAAGTATGTCTTTTCTATTATTCGCCAAGTGGATAAACACTTCCACACCGACATAACAAAGGTTGTTGAAGACAGTCCCTTGTTTTACGAGGGTTCTTTCATATCTGATTTGAAAACGTTTTCTTTGGATCGGCTCATTACCCGTTAGAATGCAAAATATATTAACTTCGTTATTGTTACCTCATTTTCGCAGTATTGCTGGACTGTCCGTTTCTCAACTCTTATACGGATTCCTGCAAGCCGCACAGAATCAAGTACACATTGACAATGCTTTGTTCACTCTAGAAACCGATTCAATACAATGGGGAGTTGATTGACCTCGACTCCAAGATTGTTCACGAAATTGAACATTATAGCCGAATGGCTGTAGCCTCCTACGGTCGGAAAGTCACCATGAAATCCAACCTTTCCACTTTCAATCCAGAGAGTTTTCTCCCAACTGACGATTCTCCCTTTTATACCAACGACATCACTTCCATGCTCGAAATCCAACTAGGCGACGACGCCTATCTCGAGTTTCTCTTAGATCATTGCGGGTTGCAGGTCGAAGACTTGCTATATTACTGCTTCGAAGGCGCTTCGCTGAACACGTCGAACGGAACGGAGTTTCACTCCCCTCCCGTGTTTATCCTGCGCGATACGATGAGCCGAAGCATCGTCGTGCTCGTTCGCGGCACCCACGACTTCAACGACATCTTGATCGATATCTATGGGAAGGAAATGAAATGGGAAGAAGGCTTCGTCCACGAAGTGCTCATTCATATTTCTCATCACTCGCAGGGAATCGGAATGATCGCCAAGTCCATCGCCACCGACCCCCAGATTCTCTCCATCCTCGAGGAAGCTCTCACCCAACACACCGATTACACACTCAAAGTCGTGGGACACTCGCTCGGCGCCAGCATTGCAGCGCTCACCGCGATTTATTGGCACACGCATCACACGTTTCGCTCTTTTGAAAACAGGGGTGAAAATGAGTTGTTTTTGCGGTGCTTCGCGTTCGCGCCGCCGCCCGCCATTTCGAAGGAAGTGAAGGAAAAAGGCGTCGGTTTTGTGTATTCGGTGGTGAATGAGGATGATATCGTGCCTCGACTGAATACGGTTTGTATTTATGGCATGCTACGGGAGGTGTTCCCTTATTTGTTCTGTTAGAAATAGATTCGGCAGTATGTCGATCCCTCCATTGTAAATTCCTGTGCGGATAAAGATTCTGAGGATCGGGAAGAGCTTAGGAGGTCGTTTCGACAGATTTCACACCACTCGATAAGCGAGGAGAAGGAAGTCTATCCCATTTTGTCGAAATCGATATTCTCGAGTTCTTATGCGCCGGTTATGCCGAACGTTGGAAGTAGTGGGAATCTAGATGAAATTGATGCGTCGATCTATGGAAGTTATGTTCTTCCAGGTTCTATTTATCTGTTTCATCCTGCAATTGCCGATGGAAAGAAGTATTTGGAATATGAGGAGGAGAAGAACATGTATGTCAAAGTATTGTGTGCAATGTCCTGTCTTAAGGTTAGTCAATAAAGTCGCTCATATCGCTTTTCGTGGCGAGACAAGCTCCCAAAGCTCCGGGCGTGATGTATTTCTCTTCAGAGCAGCAATTTCCTCAGGTTGTCCGTCTTTCTCTGTACTTTACAATTCACCACAACTTTGCAATGTATGAGAACGCAATAAGAGAAATAGTGAATGGAAACACTCAAAAGTAATGGATGCGTGTTTGTTAATAAATATCACGATTGGATATTTCATTATTTACTTGATATTTTCTTCCTATTCACATGTTTCCCCCTTCTTCTTTTCGGGTGATCGGAGTAGTTGGCACCTATTGGATTATTTCATGGTCCGCAATATTCATAAATAAGTATGTACTGATGTGTGTTTTTTCCTTAGATTTGTCTATAGCCACTTAAATTCGACCTTCTCGGCTCCCTACTTTTTGACGCTGATCCAGTTTATCGCGCCCTCGCTTGTACTCTATGCATTCTTCCGACTCAATTCTTGGCTAAAGTTAGTAAAATCATTTCCAGACATATCGTATCTTGTAAATGCATGAATAAACATGAGATTTTCCTTCAGTACAGCAAAGAAGGTGTTTCCGTTATCTGCTCTATTTTGCCTAACGGTAACGATGAGCAATCTATGCCTGAAATATGTTGAAGTGTCATTTTATCAGATTTCGCGCTCTCTTGGCATTCCCATGATTCCTTTTATCAAGTAATGCTTTTCAAAGAGTGTGATATCCAGTTATATCCTATTCGGAGAGCACACAACCGTCCAGACCCTCCTCTCCTGCTTCACCATCGTTTTTGGGTAGGGTACTCGAAGTGAGCGTTAATCGCTAGCTACATTGCAGGAGTCGAAGGAGAAATCAATTTCTCTCTGAAGGGCACTCTGTTTGGCGTGGGTGCAAGTCTGGTCGGTGCGTTCTATACCATTTTCCTTCAACGTTACCTCAAAGATGTGATCAAGAACAGCTGGGAGCTCACCTTCTACAACAACCTCAATAGTTGCGCGATTCTCCCGCTTCTCTGCCTTGCGATGGGAGAAGTGGAGGTTGTCTGGGCGCACCGGGCTGAGCTCTCGCTCTCCTTTTTTGTTTGGACAGCCTTTGCGGGCATTGTCGGACTGTTTGTGGGTATTGCGACCCAAATGCAGATTAAATACACGAGTAGCCTGTCCCACAACATTTCTGGAGTGATGAAGAACTGCATTCAGTCGTTCATTGGAGCTGCAATCTACCAAACACCACTCACACTGAAGGGTATATGTGGCGTGTTGCTGGTGGTGGGAGGCTCGTTTTCCTATGCGTTTGAGAGGATTCAGCTCAGTACTCTTCCAAAACAAGAAGAGCAAACGCGATTAATCCAGAGAGATGTGGAGAAAGGCAGTACTTATAGAAGTAATAGTTGCTAAGCATTTCTTCTTCTTCTTGCTGTTTGTTTGTTTGTTTCAACAAACATACTGAGTGAGAAGTGAGTAGAAACAGCTCCCAGTCGAAACTGGTGGTAACTCCATTCCTTAGAAGTAGATCTGCTGGACAGGTCCCATGGTGGACTTGATGTACACCACCTTAATGTTCTGCCACTTCTTCTTCAGCAGAGACACCAGGAAGTTGATGGAGAGCACGATGTTGCTCTTCAGCTGGTCCTTGGTGAGCTCCACATGGCCCACAGGCACGGACAGGCACAGCACCTTCTTCATCTGGAACTTCACAGTGTGAAGGATGCCCTTCACCTTCTCAGCGGGATCCTCGCTGTTGGTGATCACAGAGGGGAACTTTCCAGCTCTGTTCAGACCAGGTCCTATCAGTCTGGGAAGCTTCTTGATCAGAGTATCCGAAGCGAGGAAGGCGTCGTACTTCTTGCAGAGCTTGCGGATCACCTTCTTGTTCTTGTTGATGGCGGTGATCTCATCCACGTTCATGCAGGGGATGTTCTCCTTCTTGCACAGCTGCTCGTGCTTATCGTTCACGAACACGCACACGTTGATCTTGGCACGAGTGGGGTTCGGGAGCTGGAAGGAACCAGCGAAACGCTTGTCCTTGGCAGGGTCAATCTGCTTCAGAGTGACCTGAAGCTCCACGGTCTCCACGAAACCTCTCTTCTTTCCCTTCAGAGTCTCACCGTCCATCTCAATCTCCTTTCCGGCAGAGTAGTCCAGAATGTTATCAAGAGCCTTGCTCAAAGTTTCGCTGTTAACCTTACTAGAAGAAGGTAAGGAAATGCATATACACAGACATTAGAAAACCTACCTCATCACAAAAAAAAATCACTGAAAATAAACCACAAAAAAGTTGTTCAACAGGTAATTATATTACTGGACGCACTATAAAGTCCAGCGGTTTCCCTGTATTTTATTCCTATATAACTTCCAAAACCGGTTTTCTGTAATTTCGATCGATTTGCTTTTATAAACGACGAAAGAGTGATAATATAGTATATAATTGATCAAAAATCACATTACGGTGTATGGCAACATCATCCGCATTCTTATCCATTTTGTGACATTATGTGATATAAACAGATTGCAATGTCATTGTCAGAATCAAACTCAGAATTGTTTGGCAGTGCGCCTTTTTCACTCTCTATCGAATAGCACTGCACTGTTCACATTGTTCAATGGAAAAGAAATAGAGCTACGATCCAGTCGAATCTGTTCCTCAGATGGCAGAAATCGGGACTATTTCCCAAATGCGTTTCCACGTTTCCTACATCATATTCGCATTGTATTGTTCTCTAAACCTCATACGTACCATGTTTGGACGTTCCTTCTCTGGAATTCGTAGTGTAGGGGTTTGGTGACGTTTTGTGAGAGTCTAGGTTTCTAAACTTGCCAGAAGTTTTGCGACTGAAGGTAGGCAATTTTGAGGTGGAGTGAGTGCGTAGGCGAGCTTCCGTTCAAGAAGATCCTGGTAGCTAACCGTGGAGAGATTGCTTGCCGTGTGTTCAAGACCGCTAAGCGCATGGGTATCAAGACGGTGGCTGTGTACTCGGACGCTGATCGCAACGCCAAGCACGTGAAGATGGCTGATGAGGCTGTTTACATTGGTCCTTCTCCGTCTGCCCAGAGTTACTTGGTGGCCGATAAGATCGTTGAGGCTTGCCGTAAGACTGGAGCTGACGCTGTGCACCCTGGTTATGGTTTCCTTTCTGAGAACTGGCGTTTCGCGGAGACTCTGGAGAAGGAGGGAATTATCTGGTGCGGTCCTGGCAAATATGCGATTGAGGCGATGGGAGATAAGATCGGTTCGAAGATCCTGGCCGTGAAGGCGAAGGTGAACACGATTCCTGGTTTCAACGGCGAAATCAACTCGGACGAGGAGGTTCTGCGCATTGCGAACGACATTGGTTACCCTGTGATGATCAAGGCGTCGGCTGGAGGCGGTGGCAAGGGAATGCGTATCGCTTGGAACGACAAGGAGGCGCTGTCTGGATTCCACCTGTCGAAGCAGGAGGCGAAGTCTGCGTTCGGCGATGACCGCATGTTCATCGAGAAGTACATCGAGGAGCCGCGCCACATCGAGATCCAGGTGCTGGGCGACAAGTTCGGTAACTACTGCGCGTTCCCCGAGCGCGAGTGCTCGATCCAGCGTCGCAACCAGAAGGTGATCGAGGAGTCTCCGTCGGTGCTGCTGGACGAGGAGACGCGCACGGCGATGGGCAAGCAGGCGTGCATGATGGCGAAGGCGGTGAACTACTGCTCCGCGGGAACGGTGGAGTTCCTGTGCGACAAGCACAAGAACTTCTACTTCCTGGAGATGAACACGCGTCTGCAGGTGGAGCACCCGATCACGGAGATGGTGACGCGCGAGGATATCGTGGAGCAGATGTTCTGGATCGCCGCGGGCCGCAAGCTGCCGGACCGTCTGATCAACTGGCCGCTGAAGCGGTACGCGCACGCGATCGAGGCGCGCGTGTACGCGGAGGACCCGCGCCGGAACTTCCTGCCGTCGCTGGGTCTGCTGACGAAGTACATCGAGCCGCGCGGCGAGTTCGTGCGATGCGATTCGGGCATCCTGGACGGATCGCAGATCTCGATGTACTACGACCCGATGATCTGCAAGCTGGTGACGTGGGGCGACGACCGCGCGATGGCGATCAAGCGCATGGACGAGGCGCTGAACACGTACATCATCCGCGGCCTGAACCACAACTCTGCGTTCCTGCAGGACGTGATCCGGTCGAAGCGCTTCGGCTCGGGGAAGATCACGACGAACTTCATCAAGGAGGAGTACCCCGACGGCTGGACGGGCTCGCACCTGACGGAGACGGAGGCGGAGCAGCTGATCGCGGCGACGATCGCGGTGCACCAGGAGCGTCTGGCGAAGGAGGCGACGAACGACCAGCAGATGGAGTCGTACGAGCCGGTGTGTGAGAAGGACCTGGTGGCGACGGTGGGCGAGAAGGAGTACAAGGTGCACATGGAGTTCGAGGGCGAGGCGATGACGCTGGAGATCGACGGAAAGAAGGTGAAGGTGGAGGACGCGGGTCTGGAGAGCGACCGTCCGATCGTGAGCGCGAAGGTGGACGGCGTGGACGTGAAGGTGCAGTACTTCGAGCCCACCACCGAGGGATACAGCATGCAGTACTGCGGAGGAAACTTCGACGTGGTGCTCCGCAGCGCGCGCGCCCAGGAGCTGAGCAAGTTCATGATCCCCAAGGTGCAGCCCGACACCAGCAAGTTCCTCGCCTCCCCCATGGCCGGATCCCTCGTCAAGGTCCACGTCAAGGAGGGCGATCGCGTCGAGGCCGGACAGCCTCTCGCCGTCGTCGAGGCCATGAAGATGCAGAACGAGCTCTACGCGCAGAAGGCCTGCGTCGTCAAGAAGGTCTACTTCAAGCCCGGACAGAACCTCGCGCTCGACGATGTCATCATGGACTTTGATGTGTCCGCTTAAGCGAACGAGCGAAGGAACAGGGAAGGAGGAATAAAGAAGGAAGGAAGGTGTAGTCGTAGTAATAATCATCGTATAACAACAATATGAATACTGAAGTGTTTGTTGGAAAGAAAACACACAGGAAATGAAAGGAAACGAAAGGTGTGTGTCGGAATGAGTTTAGTGTTAGAGAATTCTTGTTGATGGATGTATTGTGGTTAAATGTGATGATGGTATCGGTCACCAACAACCGTCATTACCCTTCTGACAATGTGGATAGAGGCTTTTCTTATCATGGGAGGACGTTGTAATCGATTCTAAGAGGAATTCAGCTGTTTTGCAGCTGTACAACAAAACGAAGAATATCAGTAGTAAGTAAATCAAACCAAACAGAGCAGAAAACAACACAAAATCAATGAAAGAATCGTTTTGAAGGAATAACCGACAAATCTACTGTGTTCCTTTTCCAAATAGATCTATTAATTCTGAAGATACATCTTATCATAAGGTGATAATGTAGAAATGATACTCGATACTATTTTCGATTGGACTCCCTGAAACGAACAAGGCAGTCTGACAGTACGAAGACTAGGAATATCTGATCCAATGAACGCTGACATTTCAACATACTTTCTAAAGTCAGTTGCTTCAGATTTTGCAAGCTATTCCCTTGTGACGTGAAGAATGCTAGGCTGGGAAGATCTGCGATCACTCATCTCATTTCACCTCAGTCATACTTCGCATTATCAAGGAACTGGAAGTATCCTTCTGCTGTCCGGAAAGTGCAGACTGGCCCAACTCGATTGATTGCAACGAAGGGAGATCTAACCAAATCATGCAAACGATTATGATGGATACTTTCAATGATTGCTGACAAGCTACTAAACGATTGATCACCTAAGGAAATTGATTTTAGTTTGGGAAGATCTATACACTCAAGAAAGCAAAGAAAAACAAACCTTGTACTATAAATGTCGAGTAATAAAAGTTTGCTGACTCGCTTCCCATAATACCAATCATGAGAGACTGTAATGAATCCAAATTCTTCAATTCGAAGTCTCCTCCATAATCACTGAAACTGAACTCGCCAATTTGTATTAATTCTAATGACTCACAATTCAATACATGGAATGATTTCGATTCATCATTCCCGTAGTCATTCGTCTTTTGAGTAAATGAGTTCTTGCCGATTTTGAAACTTTTCAGTTTCTTCAACCCATCGATTTTCACGTCTCTTACCGAACTGAAAGCATGATCTCCAATATCAATCGTCCGAACAGTACTGTCGGAGGCTGGAGTAAAATGAAGAATAGCAGCATCATTACATCTATTACTATAAACAGAAAAGTTCTGAACATCCTTTGCAATTGAGCATGACTCTTTATTCGCCGCTTTCTTTCTTACAGATAGAATAATAGCTAAGATTATGATCACGATAATTAAAATCGTTAAAAGAACAAGTGATATTATACAGCATTTGCGACGATATCCACACATATAGGAGGTTTCTCTTCCTCGTCTTCCTGGTTCATAAAAGGTTCCTGACCCATGTCGTTTTCCTTTTTTGTACAATCCATCATAAATGATAGTCTTTCCATCATTTTCGTATTCCGTCCCTCTTCCATTTCTGGGGAAATTTCTTTTTAAGTCATTTAAATATCCCCCTTCATACACTTTCTTTCCATCTTGGTATTCAGTCATCATATTTCTCTCAAACTTTTTCAACTGTTCAATCCAGACACCAGCTTTGTATACCCCGATTTCGCTGATCGTGTTGTTTTGATAAACATAGCAAATCCCATCATACTCCCCTTTTTTGTTTTTTCTACAGTACCGAATTATGTTGTGACTCGCGTCTCGTTCCTCCCAGTAATGTTTCAGCAGCCTACATCGTGTAATATTATATTGCTTATTCCCTTTATAATAAAATCCATCAAAGATAAGTTTCCCTTCCTGATTATATTCCTTCACTCTACCTTGGAGATACCCCTTCGTGAAATTTCCTTTGTATATCAAATTACCATCACTGTCACGTAATTCACAAGGCCCATTCGCTTCCATGTCGATCATTGTTAACAATGCTATGATTACCTTCTTTTCGGTTAGTACCTTTGCCGCACACTCTTCACCCTTCGACTTTGCCTCAACTTCGATTGTATAGCCAGCATGAGGGGCTTTCACGGTGTAAATTTCTTTATTCTCTTCTCGGACAATAGAATCAATAGGAAACTCCTCCGAAAATTTCTTAGTCCAACAAGTACCATCTTCACTATGTTCTTTCCTTGCAGAATCGCTATTCGGAATCAGTGCGATACCGCCTTTTCCGCTTTCTACCATACTGCTCACTTCTTACAAAATAGTTGTTTTTTACAATGTTAAATCGCTCAGTTTAATTTCAATTCTTGATGTACCACAAATCATTTGAGAATAGTAGAGTAAATGCGCATGTGTATCGAAAATGGGGATTGTCAAGGCGAATTGTATATGCAGGTTGCTTCTAAATGATTCCATTTTATTTTGTATATACAAATTGATCTCAAAAGAATTCTTGTAATGAAAAGTCATTTGAGAGGCATTAGTGTTACTAGAGCGTAGTGATATCAATTTTGCTTAATTTGTTACTCTTAGATACAGGAAATCTAAATTGCTTTGCTATCGGAAGGGGAGTGTGACAATGATCCATTTCATTCGACTTTTTATAGTCCAAAAGCACAATTGGAAATAATAGAGAGTAAATGGTAAAATTTGGATACTCAGAACACTGATATTTTTTGTGTTTGACACAGCAGTAATAATGAAGGCATTCAATGCATTCGTTTTATTTGTAAGTTCACTAGATTCCATTGTTAGTCTTTACAGCGTTATTTGAGATTCCTCTGAAGAGTATTATGGTTAAGTATGTTGTAGCTTCCTTCCATTCAAATCGTAATGCCGATTATTCAGCGAGTTGTACAAATAATCGTTACAATGAATCTTTCTGCCTGATTTTGAGTTTAGAATTGAATGTAGAGGATCTATTCAGCTAGACTTGTTTGAAACAAACATTCCATTTTCGTACATGCCTATCCATCCAACACATAGATATTTAAGATGTAAAAGATCTGGATAATTCTGAAGAAACATCTAGATAATAATATACTCAATCAAACTATACTTGAAATGGATCTTTGGGGGTTTCCGTAACAACTATGACAATACAGACAAACAGAATGAGCATTTGGAATATCTAAGTACTATTAACAATCTATTATCCTATTTACTCTCTAATGTCACTAAAGTTAGTTCTTGGAAATTATAACCTCCAGAATTGATGGTTGTTAGATTTGGAAGATCTGTATTCAATCATTATATAAAATGTCATTCATACTTCGCATTATCAATGAAGATGAATAATATCCTTTAAGGGCATATTCACCTAGTGTAATGGATTGTAATGATGGAAGATCTACATCAATCATTTCATTCGAATTCATTCAATACTTTCAATTATTGTTTTTAAGGATTCAGCGAATACATAATCACCTAATGTGATGGATTGTAGATTTGGAAGATCTATGCATTACCCAAATATTCAATATCATATCGATACCTCGAATCACAAAGGAACTATGATGAAAATTATGTGAATATCCTTTATATGTATCAATGGGACCAATTGTACCAATTTGAATGGATTGTAATTGTGGTAGATTCTTCAATTCAAATTCTCCAGCAAAATCACTGAAACTCATTTTTCCAATTTCAATGGATTCTAATGATTCACAATTCAATATATGGAATGATTTCGATTCATCTTTGCCATAACTCTCTACTCTATTGGTAAATGAATTTTTGCCAATTTTGATAGTTTTCAATCGATTCAATCCCTCTATTTTGAATGTCTTCACTGATTCAAAACAATTATCGTCTATTGAAATAGATTGTAGCAACTGAAAAGAAAACACATTTAACATCAATACATCATTACAGCAGTTCGATGAGATCACTAAATCTGTTACATCCAAATCCATTTCATTCAGTTCATTTCTATTATGTATATTAACTCTTTTAGCAGGTGCAATTACGACTGGCTGAGTATTCATCTCGTTCTTCAACACACTTCGAATACTTTTACCCATATCTTTCACATACCAACCATCATACAGATCCATTCCCCCTTCCTTTTCTATGCCATTTTCCCATTCACTTTCGCGAACTGCCATTCCACTTCCTTGATCAATCACATATCCCTTTCCATTTCGTACATATTTACCATTTTGTATACAGTATCCTCCTATATACAAGGGAATTCGATTCTTAATATCCACATTATCCTTTGCTGCATATTCGATCATCTCGTTTTTATCAGCATCAAATTCACGAATGATTTGACTCAATTTGTCCTTTACCCAGTATCCTTCAATTTTCTCTTTCCCATTTTCTGTATCATATTCGATTCCGTAACCATGCCGGTTCCTTTCTTCATCAAATCCACCTCGATAAATAACCCTGTCACCACCATTCTCTTCCCTTTCACATCGATGTTGAATAATCATTATTAATCCTTCTTTACAATTTTCGATGATTCTTCGATCATTAGTTCCGAGGATTGAATTCCAGCTTTCCTTTTGGGATGCTTTGCCGTTCTCATATTTTGTTATATCGCCTATTCGTTTCCCATTTTTCATCACCCATGCAAGACTTAAAATTCCTCGATTGAATAATTGACAATGACCTTCAACTTTACCATCTTTCATTTCACATAACAAATACTCCTTTGAATGATCTCCTTGATACATTGTTAATTCGTACTCCTTATTCTCAACAAATATCCTTTTCTTCTCCCGAGTAATGTACTCATTGAGTAAATACCTCGATTCAATAGTATTTTCCACTGAATCTTATTATTACACCAAATAATATTCACTCCTACTATTAAGGTTCCACACCATTCAATGATACTAAAAAAAATGACTATCATGTGCTCCATTATTCACTGGACTTGAGTAATCTCAGTGTTGATTATTTCACACAAATCAATTATGTATATAGCGGATATTGTGATAACGTTATCATGCAAACAAAATAGTATACCATTATTAATCGCACCCTAACGACTATAATCAACATCCATTATTCTTTCTCTCTGTATTTCATTTCTGCATCCCTCTATTAACAATTGTTTTATCCTTTTGTTGTTGTTATTCCTATATAGAATACTTATATATATTTTCTTTTGACATGAATCAGTCCGAGCTTAGCTCAGTTGGTAGAGCGTTAGACTGTAGTGGCTGCTTCGCAGCAATCTAAGGGTCGCTGGTTCGATTCCGGCAGCTCGGATATTTTTCTTATTCTTTTCTTGGAATGCTTATTAATGTTATCCTATTTGAAGAACCTATAAGCAATCCCATATTTATCTACTCTGCCTGTAACTTAATATTCATTTGTCTCCCTGAAACAAAAGAAAAATGCTCAATTTGGCTTCCCTTTCCTTTTCTCCATTGCTTCTTTTCAGAATGCTTCCTCTTTTCTTCAACCCAGCGCTTTTTCACTTCATCACTGACTTCTCTCCTCAACTTTCTCTCCTTCGGTGCTATACTGGCTTGATCGATTTTTTCTTGGATTTTACGAAATATGATATCTCTATTTTTGTTTTGTGAACGTTCTTCGCTGCAAGTAATTACGAGCTCTCCCTTTGTATTTATTAAGTTTTTCTCTTGGCTTAATAATCGGTTTTTCACATCTCTACGCTATTACCATACGGATTTGTATCTTGTACTCTGGCAACCAAGTAGCTGCTTGTACATTGAAGCGAGCTTCCACCTTTGTATTCACTTTGTTAACATTCTGCCCACCTAAGACTCATTTTGTTTTCTGCAGTGCTACCTGGACCTGGAGAACGCACAAATGATAGTTGAATGCATTCTGGTGGTACTTGAATGCGTTTGGAATACAACCGCATAAGTTGAACTGTAGTTCCCATATTCCTCGAGATGCGGGTTAGAAATGATGTTGACAGCATCTGTTGTTCACTTCAGGATCACTGTTAGTGAATCGTTCAAACGTTTTTTCCCATTGTTTTTGTGTGTTGTAAATATCTATTCCTTTTCATGCTTTTTGTTTTCACTTCTTGTAGACGTTGTTTCTGCCCGCTTCAATTACGTAATCCCAGAACCACACACAGCTGAGTTGAGTGAACAAATAGTTGCAAAAAGCAAAAAGAACATACTAATACTAATTCGATTCCTTCTCCTTTGGAGTTAACAAGAATTCCTTATCATCCGCATCCATAGTGAAGGATTTCGTGGCAATTGCATAATTATCTTCACCAGGCAACAAAACAATAAACTCATCCATTTCATCCACCGGGTCTCCCTTCTTCAACCGCTTTGTCAGTATCACCGAAACGAGAAGGACGAAATCGGAGTCATCCAAATCGGATGACAAAAAGAGCGTCGATTCAAGTCTGGGTCGATACGTAGAATTAAGAAACAACTACTCATTCACGAATCAAGCACTCATGCAAAGGATATAAAATCAAAAGCGGAATCAGAACGCCAAAGTCGGAAATGAACGTCAAAATCCCCATCACAAATCGATTGTTTCCAAGCATAAAAAGAGGCAACACGACATGTCGGAGGATCATGAACAAGCATTTCATCATCAAAATAAAATCGACAGCGCAGAACGTCCGGTATTTGTTGAATCTGCATTGAAAATCCCTTCTAAGCTTACGTGGGGTGAACGTAGGGGTTGAGTCCATCTCGATACATTCGCTCCATTTTGATCTTGGTTTTAAAGAGCGCGTCTATTCGATCATTTTCGATTCAGAAAGAATCAACAGCTCGACGAGAGGAACATTTCATACATCAAAATCGCAAAAACAATCAAACAGAGAAGGTGAAAGAAGAAGCCGTTCGTCTTTTCGATGTTGAACACCTGCATGGAACGCATCGACATTGCCGTACGATCAGAAGTCCTTCAAAACAGTAGAACATGATCGCTAGAATGTAGTAGCGAACCCATTCCGTGGTCAGAAGGGAGCTGAACAAAACACACCATCCTTTGCTCAGCAGCATCAGTCTGCTTATCAAACGATCCACAACTCGGAGCATACACAAAGTAGAACAGCGTGTCGTAGAGCAGCTGCAGGCAGAGAACAATGACCGTCTCGGTTCCGCTCGCAATGCCCATCGATTGCACGACGTGGTAGAACGAAATGCAGGTAGCCAAGTCCGAAGTCTAGTGGTTGGTGAGAAGGGAGTACAGTGTACGAGCTTTAGAAAGATGAGGACGGTGATGAAGAGATGAAGATTGGTGCTTTGCACTCGGTACTTCCAATAGCGATACACCCACCAAATGGTAAATCCCGCACTCAAAATGAATGATAGGATGTAAGTGTAGATCGCATATGTGTCTGTAGGGCTGAATGTCAGCTTAATCTCATCCTTGTGTTCAAAAGGAAAGCGGAATGAGGCCTACTTTCGTGGAAAGACGAAAGCAGTCATATTCGTTGAATCGGAAACCCGAGCAGTCCAAGTTGGGAAAGGGGCCACACTGGTTCTGCAGAGCTAAACAATCCAATTGACACACAGTCCAGTATGACGCATCTTTGTGTTATGAAGCAAGATCCAATTACAGGGAGAGACAAACACACACCTTGGATGCACTTCTGCGCACACAAACTCGGTTAGGAGTATTTGGCACGACTTTGATAATTCCACACCTTCCGAATAGAAGCTCAGCAGCTCCTTTGAGTCAGATTTTAAAACAAATGCTCTACTTCGACTCGATCATTCAAATAGCTGAAGGGGAGGAGTGCGGGTTCAAAGCTATCTTCATCCGTAAGATTTCTGTCTATTAAATTGGCAGATACCCAAGAAACAGAAAAGCATCGTTTCGTCTTCTGTGAGATGACTTCGGCCTCACTGCATGTATATTCGTTGCTTACCCCTGCATGAATAAGAAAACACAGCAGGAATAAACTAGTTCCTATCTTACCAAACATGTACTGATAGAAACAACAATTATGTTATCGAAGTGTCGAACCGTTTCTATTGTATTTTTTGTGTTTTATTCTGTTCTCCTTATATTTTTGTACGTTTGATACAATCCAACTCCCTCAAATGGGATGTACACAATCTAACATGATATCCTACGCGGAAATTACCGATGAGGATCGAAAGTTGATTCCCACTTTGTTTCGGGAAATCAGCTCAGCGCATCACTCTCGAGGAGTTTCATATTGGCTTGCATCCAGTTTTGTCAAAGAAGGTACTGTACCTTTTAAGATTGGAGTAAGTTACTTTTGTACGGATCAATGATAGGACGAGACGTACACTGCAGAATACGTGTGCGTTACAAAGAAAGGATACGATCCTGAAGAATTGGATAAACCCTGTCAGGATTCGTATCTTTTCAGTGAATCAACATTTATTATCAACGGAAAGGAAGAGAGGGGATTGTTCGCTGGTGTTTTTGATGGTCATGGTGCCTTTGGTAAGGAATGTTCCATCCTCTGTCGCGACTATGTATTCACTGAGTGATAAACTGCTGATATTTCAGATTGAAAAGTGTATTACGTCCCATTCTTCTGTCTCTTCCGTCGAGTCTTTCATTTCTGATAGCTTGAAAAAGTGCAACGACAACATGCACGAACAGCGTTTTTCTTGCGGTCCCGACGACGTACATTGTCCCCCTTTTCCTCTCCTCTAGACCTACAGCGGGACGACCGCAGTGTGCATCTCCCTTGTGAACGGCGTTCTCTCCTGCATCAACATCGGAGATAGTCGCTGCGTCGCGGGGTTCGTCGCTCCCGACGACCAAGTAATTCCCATCCCGCTTTCCCGTGACCAAACCCCCTCTCGTCCCGTTCTTTTTTCTTTCTGTTTTCTCACCCACAGGACGAGAAAGAGCGCCTCGAGCGCTGCGGCGCGGAGATTTCGACGCTGCGACAGCGCCGCAACTCGAACGACCAGCTGGTGCAAAGCGGCGAAGTGGACGCTTCGCTCTCCGATCCGCCGCGCATTTACATCCCGCACAAATCCTTCCCTGGAGCTGCATTCTCACGGTCCATCGGAGACTACATGGCGGGTAGGGTCTGGAGGGGCGTTTCATCGTAGAAACGGTGGGAGTGATCGCCGAGTCGGAAATCGAATCGAAGAAAGCCGTTTCGGGGCTGAATCACGTGATTCTGGGGAGTGATGGTCTGTGGAGCTACTATACACAAGAGGAAGTGGCGTGTGCGGTGAAGTACTCGACGGATCTGGGGAAGACGGCTGTGAGTATTGTGATGAACGGGTAAACATGGATGGATGGAATGAGGGAAGGTTTCTGCGGTGGATGAATAGCTGCGGAGGATCGGATGATATCACGATGGTTGTGATAAGATTCCCTTCGCTGCCGAAGGATGAGGCTGGCGAAGCGGACTGGAAGCCTAGTGAACATCTGAAGAAGAATACGATGGTTTTTACGAATAAGTGATTTGTTGTTTTTGTTGGAAACGTTGTCAGTACATTCTAATTCGTTTCGGAAGGAGAGGAAATGCATGTCATTTCCGCCTTTTTTAACTCGGTAGTCACCGACTGCGGAGATTGACTCTAGTTTTCGAAGGCGTATAACATCAGTATGCAGATTCTCCTGATCAATGCACCCACGTGGGTCCAATTCCTGTTTCGGAGTATGGTTGGTCTTGAACTAATTTGTACAGTGCTTAGTTGGTGTTTTTGAAAATGGTGACTGATAGTTGACATATTTATGATGCAAATCAATCTGCACGCCATATCGATAAAGATCCTTCAAGTGTCCATTCTCCTGAAGATCGTCTTCATGTTTTTGACTGTGAGACATTGTCCGGGCTATCTTCCTATGAATACAGAAAGCGAGGAGAATAAGAAATTAATCGACGAGGGGTCGCAACAACAACTTGCAGGCGTTGTTTGTAAGGAATGCTGTAGTCGGCGTCCTTTGCGCACATTCCACTGCTCTGCATGCTACCGATGTATTTTCCGTTACGATCACCACTCCTATCTCTTGAACACCTGCATTGGCTATGGGAACCAAGTCTATTACTTTGGCTATCTGCTTTCCTCTCTGCTGATGGACTATTTGTGCTTCTACATCTTCATCCGTCACGTCACCAGTCTCTTTGCGCTCTCATTCTGGCAATGGTTTTGCGTTGCTTGTGTTGTATTTTTGTTTGTCTCTCTGTAAGTCGGAGGTTTTGAACACTCTTTTCACGATTTCCCTCGCAAAACCTTTCAGCGATAACGTGTTTCAGAACCTTACCGCGTACGAAGCCGATCATTACCATCGCATCGGCTATTTGAAGTTTCTTGTTTAGAACAAACATTCCGAATAGAGACGAGTCATTCCGATTTCGTAATCCGTTTTATATCTCGCCTTTCCGCAATCTACTCGAGTTCCTTCACTTATCGGGCACGCGATGGAACGAAACGGATTTATTCTCGCTGGTGTATGTAAATAAACAGACAGAGAAAGGAGTGGAACCAAAGTCGGCATCGAATGTGGTGGTTGATACGATTCGATTGGTTTCGGGTCTCCCGACATCGCGACTGAATGACATTATGGAGGAGAGCATGGAGGAGACTCCGGTGGCGGATTTGGAAGTGGAAGAGCCGTTGTATCAATAGGTGTTTGAATTTGAAAGTGAATGGGAGTGGATGTGTGATGTATTGGTTTCACGTTGCTGGCGTTGTAGTAGTAGTAGTAGTAGTAGTTCTATTGTTCCTTCTTTTTTGTTACTTGTTTGTTACTTGTTTGTTTGTTGGAACTACGAGGAAAAGTGATTGCGATTTTCGCACCTCAATTCTGCTTAGTAATCAAGTATATGGAGTATAGAGTGGCGAATAAGCAATGAATTATCCCAAAACAATAGCTCTATAACAGGAACAGAGTGTAAAAACACTTATTGATTTGTTTGTACGGATGTTTTACTCCTTTTCTGTGAGCCACTCCAACAGATACATGGATTGTGATACAATGGTGTGAATAGAATGAAGAGTAAACACTTCTCATCGATTAACAATAATATACCTATCCATACTATTCGTACCATTCTTTTTGCTATCCCATCTACTTATTCATTCATTTCACGACTCGCCTTGCCTTTTGAGTCCTTTTCCTTGTTCAACTCTCTTTGCTTATTCACCAGTGTTTTCAACAATTTCCCACTCTGTAGTCGACTCCCAGTCTCTGTTGCTACAAATATTCCTGTTCAAAACACTCATCACAGATAAAAATGTCTTCAATCGTGATGGTTCAATGTGGAGAAGCAGCAAACGCTGTTGGAAGTCATTTTTGGAACGCACAGGTGATTTTAGTAACGAGTCATTATTTTATAGTTTGAGCATTTGTCTTGGTCTCAAAAGGCCGAAAATGATGCTCAGCTCGATCACTCGACCTTTCTCTCTGAAACAAGGCATGGATCGTTTTTCCCTCGCTGTGTAGTATGTGACAATACTGGTAAAGGCATCCTATTCATTTTTAAGACTAGCCGGCTTTGGCAAGATCAATCCCCAAACCGGATCGATTTCTCGGTCTCAAATTGTGTCTCCCCGCGAAGATGAAAGCAAAGTTCAAGTGATACGACAAGACCCTTATGTTGATGAAGTGCTGCTCGATCGATCTATTTGATTGTGTAGCATCATTGGTCTTCTTCCTATCTGTACAATTTCAATCCCCGATCGATCTTCGAAGTGCCATCGACCCATGCTGTTGTGAACCCTATTTCAAACATCGTCGGCTGTATCTCCGCCTTCAACGTATCCCACTCCTCCCCTACTTCCCACTAGCAACCCTCCGTGACCGAGCTCTTCCAAGAGAAGCTCCGTATCCAGCTGGAGCTCTGCGATGTGGTGAGCGGCGTTCTCCTCCTCGAGGACGTCTCCCTCGGCTGGGAGCTGGCCTCGCTCCTCCGCGCCTATCTTCAAGAGGAAGGCGTGAAAACGCTCTTCACAGTGGGTCTTCGGTCTTCATCTTCGCCATTCGACCAGGCACTTTCTACAATGGCAGCTCTCCGCTCCAGCAGTTTATTTACATCGAGTAGCACGTGCAGTTCCCTCACGGCGTGCTGCATCGATTCGGCGACCGCGATGTAACGCTTCAGATTGCTTGTAATGCAGATGTCGCTGCTATGGAGAGCAGAAAGCCTCGCTGAGCGATCTGGTCAGCCAGTTTTCATTAGGAGAAAGTCGATCCATTTTGCACTGCTCGTATGCTACGGAAATGCGAGAGGAGAAAGCGGTGGATGAGCGAGTGGGGAGAACAAGGAATTTGGAGCCGTCATTCGTTTGGAGGGATTTGGAAAGCGCGAAAACCGCGGTTATCCCAACAAACGAAAAGGAAGAGGAGTTGAAGAGCCGCAGCATTGTAAATCTGCAGTTCAGATATATTGATTCTAGAGTATTGTGTCACGAGAGCGCGATGCAAAGGTCAATGAAGAAGTGTTGCGCTGCAACTCCACTTTCTATTCAAACGCGTTCTATAAAAACGCAGTCATAGCGGATCCCTTGTTTTTACCGAGAAAATCGGTGATGGACTTGCGAGTGCACGAGCCCTCGATTTACTCCAAGATCGAGTGGTTTAGCCCCAAGACGAACCAATTCAGCAAGGTAGAAGCCAAAGATACGGTAACAATATCACACGTGTGTTAGCGATAGGACGTAGCGCGAGTGAATTTCTATCTCCGCTGCGCTAACGAGCGGAGCAGTTTAAACGTGATCGGGGACTCGTTGGATGTGCTGAATCATCAGGAAAGTGCGCTTCGCAGCTGGCTGAAGAGCAAGTGCAACGAAAACAACCGCGCGGACGAAGCGGACTTGATGGACTTGGTGGATGATTGCTTCGAGGCGGCAATGCTCGTTTCTCGTGATTATTTATCGATTTAGAGTTTTGTTTGTACTACTGGCGAGCGCCGTTTTCTCTTCGGTGCAAGTGCGCGGCTCTTTCTATGTACTTCGCTAGTTCGTGCAAGATATGACATAAGAAAAATGCTGTTTGTTTCGAGAATCAATTTTAATTGCCTGTTGATAATCATAGGATAACTGAACAACTGGACGGTTGTTTTCCAGTAAATGATATCAGTTTTGTCATATAATCTTTATTCAAAATGACCGATACAACTATGTGTAAGTGGATTTGGGGATTTGAATCTGATTCCTAGCCGAAGAAGCTCCATGGATTGAGATGCAGAAGAAGACGTTCACAAAGTGGGTAAACCAGCAGCTGGTCCCCGTGGGTAGCAACATTTCTGATATTTATTCGGATTTCACCAACGGAGTGAATCTGGTCACTCTGCTTCAAGTCCTTTTCAAGGATCCGATTGTGGAGTGGGTGTCTGGGAGCGCGGCTGATGCTGTAGGCGTGTGAATAAGAACGCGAAGTTCGCTTTTCAGGCTACAGAGAACTTGAAGCCGTGCTTTGACTATCTGCAGTTTAAGAAGAAGATGAAGTTGGTGAATATCGGTCCTATTGATATTTTCAACGGCAATCACAAGCTGACCTTGGGTTTGATTTTCCAGATCATTCTCTTCGTGCAGATCGACAACATTGAAGTGGACGGCCTGAAGGGAATGCACGGTTTGCTCCTGTGGGTGAACCGCCAGATCGAGCCCTACGGTCAGAAGGTGAGCGATTTCACCGACAGCTGGAGAGATGGAAAGGCTTTTGCTGCTCTGGCCGCTGCCTTGTGTGAGAACTATGACTTCGGAAAGGCGGAGGAGATGGGGCAGGACGATCGTCACCGCAGCGCTTACGACAAGATGGAGGACGATCTGAATGTAGTGCGCCTTTTGGACCCCGAGGACTTCCACAACGAGGAGATCGATGACAAGTCGGTGCTGACGTACGTGTCTTCGATCTTCAACGCGGTGGCGAACGACGACGAGTCGCGCCGCCATGTGCAGGCGATCGACCGCGTCGCGCGTCTGGCGATGAAGACGGGTTCGATGATTCTGAAGTACGAGAAGGAGGCTCGCGCGTACAACAAGCTCCTGGACGACAAGATCGAATACTTCCACGAGACGGAGCCGCGTGATTCGAAGGACTGCCGTCGTCTGAAGGAGGAGTT
This sequence comes from Blastocystis hominis, assembly GCF_000151665.1. Lineage (NCBI taxonomy): Eukaryota > Bigyra > Opalinata > Blastocystidae > Blastocystis > Blastocystis hominis. Next base: position 221,860 of record NW_013171826.1, read on the forward strand.
CGCCAACTACCAGAAGACGGAGAAGGAGGACATCAAGAACCGCAAGGTGGAGCTGGAGAGCATGCTGAGCGACATCCACGAGAGCGAGCGCGCGGAGAGCCGTCCGCTGTACATCCCGCCCGAGGGCCTGGGCCCGAACGAGATCTCGCAGAAGTACCGCGACTTCGAGGAGGCGGAGAACGAGTACGAGCAGCGCCTGCTGGAGAAGTTCAAGTACTTCCTGACCATCGAGCGCCTGATGAACCAGCTGGACCTGAAGTGCCAGCGCCTGAGCGACCGCCTGAAGGACAACATCAAGAAGACCGATCTGAACGACCTGGGCGACTCGGTGGCGGAGTGCAACCACAAGCTGGCGGAGCTGGACGACCTGGTGGAGGAGGACGACGACACGGAGAAGGAGATGAAGGAGCTGCACGACCTGCTGGACTCGTTCCCGAAGGACTGCTCGGAGTACTCCGAGGCGATGGACAAGGTGGAGGCCGTGGAGGACCTGCAGGACGAGTGGGAGGACCACAAGAAGGAGTACCGCGACCGTCTGGAGGAGAATCTGGAGCGCCAGCAGGAGCTGGAGCGTCTGGAGCGCGACATGGTGAAGGAAGCGGACAAGATCGAGGAGAATCTGGACCACGTGGAGATGCTGCTGAACACCTCCAACGGCGCGGACTCGTTCGAGACCGCGGAGGCGAACGCCAGCGCGGAGGAGGCGCACCGCGAGCTGGACCAGGTGAAGGACAGCGTGGAGGACCTGCGCGAGAAGCAGAAGCAGCTGCTGGACAACGGGAAGGAGGACGAGGTGCAGCGCCACCCGCTGAAGCCGATCGAAGACCGGATCCGGAACCTGGAGCGCGAGCTGAAGCAGAAGGAGGACACGCTGGACGAGATCAACCGCCACACGGAGCAGTGCAACCAGGCGCTGCAGGAGTACGACGAGCTGGCGAACGCGGTGCAGCAGTACGTGGAGGACAACTCGAACGACCTGCGCGCGAAGAAGAACGCGACGCCGGAGGAGCAGATGGAGCTGATCCGCCAGAAGAAGGAGGACTACAACCGCCCGCCGGAGTGCTACCGCGTGATGAAGGAGAAGGAGAAGGAGTGCCGCGACATCGGCACGAACACGGCGTCGTTCGGCCCGATCAACAGCGTGTGGACGGAGTACGGCAAGCACCTGGACCGCAAGGAGGCGAAGCTGAAGGACGACGAGGACCGCAAGAAGATGGAGTCGCTCTCGCCCGACGAGGAGAAGCTCTTGGAGCAGGTGTACAACGCGCTCAACACCGACGGAAAGGGACTCACCGCCGACCAGCTGCGCGAGGCCTTGCAGGCGATGGGAATCAACATGAGTCTCAATGACGTGATCGCCAAGCTGACGGCGATGGGCTACAAGGTGGGTCCGAACATGCGTCTGGGCCTGCCCGATCTGAAGCAGTTCCTCCTGGAGCTGAAGGCCACCAAGAACAACAAGGAGGACATCCAGCACTCGTGGAGATACCTGGCGAAGAACAAGGACAAGATTGCGGACACAGACGTGGATAAATACTTCAAGGATTACGAGAGCTATCCGTATCTGAAGGAGAGCATGCCTGCCGATGAAAATGGACTGTGTGACTATCAGGAGTGGACTGAAGCTGCTTTCAAGCATTAGTGGTAGTATGTATCTTGTTCTATAGTGTGCGATTTGTTTTTTGAAAATCACGATTCGAAGAACGTTCTTTAACGGGTTTCCATGATCGTCATGGAACCACTTTCCATTTTCATGTCAATCGAAGGTTGTCAGAAACCTTTCATTGTGAGATGTGGGCAGATAATTTTTGAAGCGCTTATTTCTAGATGAAGCTTACTGCTTTCCTCCTTATCTGTGCACTTGTTTTTGCCGAGTTTACTGAAAACGACGGCGTTCTTGTGTTGAACGACGATAACTTTGATCAGGCAATCGCGGAGCATGAGTCTCTGCTGGTTAAGTTCTATGCGCCCGTACTTTTTTTTGTGTGTGTGTGCGTTACGTTGTAGTGGTGCGGTCACTGCAAGAAGCTCGCTCCCGATTACAGTGCTGCTGCCCGTGAGCTCCGTGAGCTGGACCCTCCTCTCTATCTTGCTGAGGTCGATGCGACCGCTGCTCCGAAGCTCTCTCAGAGATTCGCCATCCGTGGCTACCCCACTCTGAAGTTCTTCAAGAACGGCAACGCTGTCGATTATGACTCGGGTCGTTCCAAGGCCGATATTGTGAACTACATGAAGCGCAAGGCTGGTCCCGTGGCTGTGACCTACACCACGCTGGACGACCTGAAGACCGCCATCGAGAGCGCGGACGTGTCCGTGGTGGGCTACTTCGCGAACACGGAGTGCAAGGAGTACAAGGACTGGTACGGCGTCATGGCGAACGTGGACGACGTCACCGCGATCTACATCACCGATGCTGCCATCATGGAGGCCATGGAGGTGTCCGCGCCCGCTGTGGCGATGTACAAGAAGAGCACGACCGGCGCGCTGGTGTACGAGGGCGACATGGAGGGTCTGAAGCGATGGATCATCCTGCACCAGCTGCCGCTGGTGGTTCCGTTCTCGCAGCAGTACTCGCGCAAGCTGTTCGCTCCGGAGCACGGCATCAAGGTGCAGCTGATGTTCTTCGCACCCGAGAAGAACCCCGGCGAGGCGAAGCCTGTGCTGGAGGAGGTGGCGCGCGCCTTCCAGGGCCGTCTGTTCATCGTGCACATCCCCTCGGAGAACGCGCGGCTGCTGGACTACTTCGGCCTCACGGCGGAGCAGATCCCCGCGCTGGCGATGGCGGACTTCTCCGGCGAGGGCATGGACAAGTACCTGTTCGAGGGCGAGATGACCGTGGCCGCCATCTCCGAGTTCATCGAGAAGTTCTTCGCGAAGAAGCTGACGCCGTTCCTGAAGTCGGAGGACGTGCCCGCGGAGCAGCCGGGCCCCGTGTACAAGGTGGTGGGCAAGTCCTTCGAGGAGGTCGTGCTCGATCCCAAGAAGAACGTCTTCGTCAAGTTCTACGCTCCCTGGTGCGGACACTGCAAGGCTCTCGCACCCACCTATGAGAAGCTCGCCGAGGCCTACAAGGACGACGCCGATGTGGTGATCGCGGAGATGGACGCGACGGCGAACGAGGTGGCGGGACTGAACATCCGCGGATTCCCCACGCTCAAGTTCTACAAGGCCGGCGAGCCCACCGCCCCCGTGGACTACGAGGGAGAGAGAACGCTCGAGGCTCTCACGGACTTCGTCGAGAAGAACCGTGTTGCGGTTAAGCACGAGGAGGAGGAGTTGTAATTACGGGATGGATCAACTGTTGTTGGGGTGTTTGTTTGAAACGGGAGAGCGGCTCGGGAAAGGGGTCTGGAAGAGAAGGGAGGGCGAGAGAGCCCGCGCGGGATGGCTTCGGCCGGTTAAACCGTTTTTGTTCCAGTGACGAAATCAACAATCTGATTGGCTCAATCACTTTTCGAAAAACTGCAAAAAAAGATATCAAAATGAGTGGAAATGATTCGTTGCCTATTAAGATGACGTCTGGAAGACGTCTTATCATTCAGCAAGTGACTGACACTGCATCCTTTTCGGCTCGTCGTTTGAGTTTTAACGCGAAAGAATTGAAGGTGGGCAGCGAGTGGGGAGTCTTAGCGATAGTTTATCAGCGACGAGCTAGCGAAGTGGTTGAGTGAGATGTACGGCGAGGAGGTGGATGCCGATCTGCCGGAGTCTCTGATCAGCGGCGTCGTCCTTTTGACCATCGTGGAAAAGCACCTTCCCTTCTTGCTTGTGGACAAGCGATGGCACAAAGAAGCTAGTAGTTCATTTTTCTTCCCCTTTACTCTGCAGAGCCCATGAGCTTCCAAGCCCGTGACAACATTACCCTATTTGCAGACTGCTGCGTAGCCCTGGGCATGCGCCGCTCTGATGTGTGTAACTATAGCAACTTTGAGCGTGGGGATCTGAAGCAGATCACGGCCACGCTCTGCGCCTTTGCCAAGTTGGGCATCCCGAAGGGTCTGCACCAGGTGTCGAAGGAGCTGGAGACCTACGTGGAGAAGGCGTACAGCCCCGCCGTGGCGCAGATGGACCTGGTGAACGAGGAGGAGGAGATCCAGCTGACCGCGGAGGAGCTGGAGGCGCTGGAGCGCGAGCGGCAGGCGGAGGAGGAGCGCCAGCAGCGCATCGCGGAGAGTTTGAAGGGGTTTGCGGAGCTGCGCGAGGCGTGCGAGGCGGCGTTCAACCGCGCGGTGGAGGGACTGTGCGCGGACGTGCTGAGCGGAATCGACATGAACGACCTGGAGCTCTCGGACAGCTCGGATAGCTCCAAGAGTTCGAAGAGCTCCAAGAGTTCGAAGAGTTCGAAGAGCTCCAAGAAGGCGAAGAAGTCGGAGGGCGCGCGGGAGCTGAGCGTGGAGGAGCTGCGAGCGAAGATCGAGAAGGCGGAGGAGGAGTGCGCGCTGGCGAAGCGGATGCTGGAGGAGATGAGGAAGAAGCGCGCGGAGCTGGAGGCGGAGGGCGCGGACACGAGCGAGGTGGACGCGGCGATCGCCGAGATGGAGCGGAAGATCGGGGAGCTGGAGGGAATGATCGCGAAGGAGCGCGAGGAACTGCAGAGAAAGGAGGAGGAGGAGAGAAGGCGGAAGGAGGAGGAGGAAGAGCGGAAGCGAAGAGAGGCCGAGGAGGAGGCGGAGCGACTGCGAAGGGAGGAGGAAGAACGGATCATGAGGGAAGAGGCGGAACGATTGCTGCGCGAAGAGGAGGAAGAGAAAAAGAGAAGGGAAGCGGAGGAGGCGGAAGCGGAAGCGGAGAGACTGCGAAAGGAGGAAGAGGAGAGACTGCGAAAGGAGGAAGAGGAGAGAAAGCAGAGAGAAGAGGAGGAGCGAAGACAGAAAGAGGAGGAGGAGCGAAAGCGAAAGGAGGAGGAGGAAAAGGAGCGATTGCGCAAGGAAGAAGAGGAACGCAAACGCAAAGAGGAGGAGGAAAAGGAGCGGAAGCGCAAAGAGGAGGAGGAGCGGAAGCAGAAGGAGGAGGCGGAGCGCGTGCAGCGCGAATTGGAGGAACAGCAGCGCGCGGAAGAGGAACGAGCCAGACTCGAGGAGGAGGAGCAGGCGAAGAAGTGCCGCGGATGCCGCAGCAAACGACCAAAACAAACCGAGGAAGGTGACGCCTAGACCATGGAAGAAGAAGAAGAAGGATACTAGTTGTTATGTAAATTATCATTGTGATTTTGTTTCCTTGAACAAATCGTTCGAAGTGGCATGAACCGAACTCATAACAAGAGTTTGCTGGTAAAAGCCGAACTGAGATACATCCTTCCTGAATTGTATCTCAGTTGGCAATCAGCTTCCCTTCCATCAGTACTCTATTTTTTCCAAGGTATCAGAGTAGAATAACGATGAAAATCTTTCAAACTGGTTACACAATCTGGAAACTCTGTTTTATGGGCTTTCCGAGAACGAAGATGGTAGAGAGAAGTTCGTCTTATTTTTGTGCAGATATCTCAATCGAAACATTGTCGAATCTCTTCGAAATCTACACCCATTTACTCACTCTTCCTGATATTTCTGCGCACGTCTTGTGCATCCTTTTAGATTCGATTTCGAGTCTCCTCGACTTGAAGTTGGCGGATAGTGATTTTGAACACATCACTCCTCTCTTGAGCGATTTTTTAGAGTGCCTCTTTTCTGTTCAGTGCAAGCGCTATCATCATTATGACGAAGAATCAGCATTGGCGAGTACTCTAACCTTCTATAATTCGCTCTCTGCCTCGCCGTGTTGGTCTCGTTTATCGAACGATCTCATTTGGTCGGTTCTCTATTCGCTGTACTCGATCTACTCTCAAGTGTTCCGTTGTGTTCCATGTTGACTCTAGGAGAAATACTCGGAGATGCTGCGAAAAGAAGCCAGCAAAACGCTGGAAAGCCTGCTTCTGCGTCTGATGGCGATCGTGGCGGAGTCGAGTCCGGTCGAGAGCGAGGACAGCGCGGAGGAGTCGAGCGATGGCTCTGTGGAGCGCGAGGCAGCGATGGAGGTGAGCACGGAGAAGTACTCGCCGTTCCACGAAGTGGAGGAAACGCAGAACGCGACGGTGCGGAAGTACATTCACTCCGAGGAGGAAAAGGAGGAGGAGCCCAGCGAAGTCGATGAAGTGGACCAGCCCAGCCGGGCCAACGAGGCCAACGAGGCCAACGAGGTTAACGAGGCTAACGAGGCCAACGAGGTTAAAGAGCCCATCGAGGCGAAAGAGCAAGCAAAATCTCCTGAGTCCACCGAATCTCCTGAGCCCCCTGAGCCCAGACCTCGCACGGACCCAGACCAACCCGCAGCGCCCTCCACTTCCACTTCCAATTCCAATTCCAATTCCAATTCCAATTCCAATCCCAATGCCCGCATCCCTTCTCCCGAGGCCTCGGTTCCTCTCTCCGCGTCGCTTCCGCAGTCCCCTCGCTCCCCCCTTCCCCTCTCCGCCTCGCTTCCTCGCCCCTCCGATTCCCGCGGGGACGCCTCTCCCTCCCCGTTCCTCCTCCAGCGCGCCCCCGCCTCGCCGAGCCCCGCCGCCTCGCCGGACCCCGCCGCGCGCTGGCTCCCCGTCGCGCTGTGCAGCGTGGAGCTGCTCTCCGGCGCCATCAGCGTAGCCCCGCTTCTCTCCTCTCTCTCAGCTCCCCATCTTCGAAGCCGCCACCGCCGAGGACCAGCGACGCATCCTCTTCAGCCTCCGGCCTCTCCGCAAGATCATCACCGCCTTCAGCGCGCTGTTCCGCGGCCGCAGCGCGCTGGCGCGCGTTCTCTCGCGCTCCACGCTGGCGGCGCTGGTGATGCTGCTGTACCACCAGCAGGCGGACGTGGCGATCTTCTCGGAGGCCATGACGATCTTCTCGTGCGTGGCGTCGAAGCTGTGGCGGTTCTACAAGAAGGAGCTGGAGCTCGTGTTCGAGAAGGTGGTGTTCCACATGCTGGGCAATATCGGCATGTACAAGCGGATGGATCGCTTCCTGATGGAGCGGACGCTGCTCGAAACGCTGCTCGGCATCCTGGAGAAGCCCAACGCCCTCGAGAACCTCTTTCGGAACTACGACTGCGACGTCTACTCCCTCAACATCACCTCCATCCTCTTCTCCATCGTCGGTTCCCCGTTTCCCCGTCACGGCTAGATCAGCGAGAAGATCAAGTTCTATTTCTCCGACATGCTTCCGCACTACCGTCATCTCCTCGCGCAGCAGCAGCAGCAGCAGCAGCAGCGCTCCCAGGCCCCCTCGACGCCCCTAAACAACACCGACCTGCTCTGCAAGATCCTTCTGCTGGTCGTGGACAGTCCGCTCAGCGACGTGACGGACTGCGGCCGCGGCAGCTCGGGGCTGGTGCTGCGCAGCCACCAGTTCCTGAAGGCCGTGGCGAAGTTCAACAGCAGCGACAAGACGGTGTTCTCCTTCCTCAGCAACTGCGGTAGGCGAGGGACGCCGAGGTAACGCGCAGGGCTGCTGTCGAAGGAGCCGACGCCGAGCGAAGTGGCGCGGTTTCTGCGGTCGTCGAGCCTGCTGGACAAGAAGCAGATCGGCGAGTTCCTGGGAAAGAACAAGGAGTTCAACAGAGCGGTGCTGGACGAGTACGTGGGGTCGTTCAACTTCTACGGCATCGATCTGCTGTCGTCGCTGCGCATGTTCCTGGAGAGCTTCCGCCTCCCCGGCGAGTCCCAGCAGATCGACCGCATCATGGAGGTGAGCGTGGCGAGGCGGCTCCATCGCAGGCGTTCTCGAAGCACGTGTACGTGCAGTGCGCGGAGCACGCGGAGCTGCACAGCGCGGACGTGACGTACTGCCTGTGCTTCTCGATCATCATGCTGAACACCGACCTGCACAACCAGAACATGAAGGACGAGGCGCGCATGACGCTCGACGACTACATCAAGTTCAACACCACCTACGGAGAGATGAACCGCGACTGCCCGCTCCCCGCCGCCCTCCTCACCTCCATCTACCGCAGCATTCTCGCCGAGCAGCTCCTCATCGTCGACGACGTGCGTTTCTTTTTCCCCGTTTCCACTCCAGCCGCAGAACGAAAACATCATCACGCCCCTCAAATGGGCCGATTTCGTCGCCCTCAACCGCGACTTCTTCCCGCGCAACGCCCACTACCACGTCCTCTCCCTCTCCGAGCTCCCTCTGTACCCCCGTTTCCCCGTTTCCACGATAGCATGCACGCGGAGCTGCTGAAAGCCACGTCGCCGCTCCTCCTGCAGACGCTCCAGACGCTTCTCCAGCGCTCCGCCAGCGCGCTCTGGGTCTCCACCGCGCTGCGCATGGCGCGCTCCCTCCTCCGCGCCGCCGCCCACGCGCAGAACAACCTCCTCGTGGACTCCGTCGTGCAGCTGCTCGTCGACCGCACCCGCCTCCCCGTCCGCCCCGCCCGCTTCCACGCGCTCATAACCGCGGAACCGGCCAGGCCCGTCGGAGACCTCTGCTTCGTGCGCGCGGAGGGAGCCGAGACCCGCGGGGGAGCGGGGAAACGCGTGGTGTGGCTGGAGTACTCGCCACTGCGGAATGTGCGTGAGTTCGGTCGTGGAGCGAGCGAGGACGCGGAGAAGGGCGGTGTATGCGTGGGAGTGGAGTGCTATAGAACGCTGCTGGAGATGATTCGGGAGAATGGAGGGTCGATTCAGAAGGGGTACAGCGATGTGGTAATGATGAGTGATCGGGGTTTGATTTTAGTTCTCGATGGTGTCGGCGGTGTATTTTATGGGAATGGTGAGCGCGGAGAAGGAGATCTTGGCTCGTTTCGTGGGGCGCGAGAACGAAATCTGGACGTCGCCCAACGAAATGAAAGCGATGTTCAACGCGCCCGACGCCGCGCCCGTGCTCCGCCAGGTCGTTCTGGCCGAGGCGAAGAGTCACGTCAATGTGGGGATGCAGACGAGATGCGAGGTAGATTCGGCCCGTCTGTCATGACCACTTGATGACCGCCATTAACGACATCACCGAGGAGAAGGCCTCCACGAGCTTCAGACGGTCCAGACCCGATCCTCGTGTCGATCCTGCCGCTGCGCAGCGCGATATGGAGAGAATATCCACAGGATGATGATTTGAAATTGCGTGATGATGATGACGAAAGGAAGAAGGTGATCTTAACGAGGCATGCGGTCCGAGCGATCGCAGAGAACGATTTCTTGCGCGCTGTCAACTCGGAAACCGTGTCCACGACGACCGTCGAGATTATGGTGTCTTCGTTGCTCCGCTTGATCAAACAACCTCTATGTAGGGAGAAGGCATCGTGTTTTGTGGTAATCGCATAGATTTGGAAGAAGACGGGGATGTGGCGGAATTCGATGGAGTGGCTGCATTCAGCGGATTTAAAAGTAGAGTTTGGAGCAGAGCGCGCAGATGCAGCGAATCATCCTCTTCGGGATCTTGGTGGAGATCGTGACATGGAACGAGGATCGTCTGCGTTTGTTGCTGCCCCAATTGTCCCTATTCTTTAAGAATTGGGCCACATCCGTTCCAATCCCTTCCTGCGAGTTCTCCGCGCTGCTATGGAGTGTGGGGTGTGTCGTGGAGAACGCGTTTGAGTTCGACTACAAATCGCTGCAGCTGCTAGAAAGCTTCGTCAATCTTCCCTCCACGAGCTTAGTGTCCGGCGAAATCTCCTCCGTGCTTCTAAACGTGGTGACGAACATCGCAGACTCGCTGGACGAGCGTCCTGAAGTGTGGTACATCCTCGAGAACATCATCAACTGCCTCATCATCTCCGGCGATCACAAAAACATCGATATTTTACAAACAATCGATTTTATCTTCAACAACCAGGAGATTAACAAGTTCATCCCGAACGACTTTACTTCGACGCTCTGCCTGCTTATTAACAATCTCTACCTCCATAACGAAGAGAATCGCGCGGCAGGGAAGCAAGGTACGAGTGCATGTCGCTCTGCATGGTAGAGCTCGAGAGCGCCGTGTTCAACTGCTATATTTCGATTATCAACTACTGCTACGTGATCAACAACAACATCTGGAAGAGCTACGAGCGTCGCATGGCCGATGATGATTTCGGTTCCCTATTTTATAAAATAAAAATTGACGCTGTAGACTTCGATCCAGCGGAGTTGCAATCCTTACTCCGCGTCGCTTCCCTCATCTGCAAAGATCGCTACGAGCCACCGATCCGCGAAGGTCTCACGTGTCTTCGCGTAAATCTCGTTAGATCTTGTTATAAAATAGACGCTTTTTGGGGACTCCAGAATGCAATGGATCGATCCCGCCGAGTGGGCCTCCCTCCTCCAGTTCCAGCTTTTCCCCGCGGTAAAGGACGCTCTCCACTCGCTCATGAGCACACAGTCCAAAAATTCCCCCGATTTCTGACATGCAGACATGTCGTCACGCTCCCGCGGGGACGCAAGTTTTCGCATTCGCCAATCATTCAGCAGATCATCGAGGTCGGTTTCCACGTTTCCACCAACCCATAGCTTCTAAAAGAAGTTCTGCTCTCCAGAATTCGGGACTTTTTTTCGGACTCCGTTTTCCCGCCCTTGTGGCTGGCGGTACCCGCGGTTATTTTACGCTTATGGCTAGTACTGCGGCGTGACCGAATTCATCCACACGATAACCGCGGTTAATTCGGAATTGCGTGAATTGAACCGATTGACGGTGCAGAGCGTGGTGCGTTCGCTGAACGCGCTGCAGTGTTTTTCCGTGGGAATGGTGCCGCGATTTGATTGGCAGGTTGAATACCGCGGGAAAAAGCTTCGCGATGCGACGGTGGAGATGATGCCGACGTTCGAGCAGGACGAGCGGATGAGCGCGTGGTTCGCGGAGGGCGACGAAATCGTGGTGGAGGACGACGCGGAGGAGCGAAGCGAAGCAGCGCGGGGAAATCATCAGATCTTCTTGGATCGGATGGGCGTCGGAAAGGAGGAATCGGAGGAAAAGAAGGCGGAATTGGGAGGAAAATTGCCGTTTTTGGTGGATCCGGAGCGGGCACACGGGATCATGTCGCCGCATGCGGACACGTTGGGGATCGGAGATTTGGAGGATATCGAGTCCGTGGCGAGTGAGCAAAGCACTTAAGTTTGTTTAGATTGAATCAGAATAAGAATAATAATAATTATTAATTAGTTTTGTTTGTTTGTTGTGGTTTAACATTGTCATACTTTTTTTATTATGAGCAATAATAGCATTGTGGCGATTGATCTGGGAACCTCCGAGACGAGAGTCATATACTCCACGTATAACGGTGGGCCCTACCCACAACTAAATAACCTGAATGGCAGAGCGTTCATTCGATCGATGCCGTAGTGGCTAGACAGGTGTATCTGACGCGTAGAACTGTTATGTCAGTCAGAAAAAACGAGCCCATGTACGGCTCTCAGGTTGGAGTGCGACTTCAATTTCGCTTTGAATTTTAGACAAATTGCTTCCTGAAGAACACATTATACTATATCAAAACTCTTTTGGGTGCTGATGAGATCAAACCGGAGTGGAGTTCGATTCCTGGTATGCAGTACATTATGGAAATGGGAGAAAACGCCGGTGAAGGAATTAAAATCAAAATTTCAGTGGATAACGGGAGACTGATATCTTTCTCCCCTGAGTATATCATCAGCCAAATCCTCGGCTATTTGAAAACGGAAATCAGCACATCCGTCGTCAACCCTGCTCGCGTTGTGGTCAATGTTTGTTTTTTCAGTTTTGTTAGCTTTACAGAATGTAGGTCCCCTCGGTCTGGACACAAAAACAAGTGGATGCTTTGCTCACTGCCGTCAAAATTGCCGACTTGAAGGACGTGCTCTACTTGCCTGATCATGTCGCCATCGTTTACGATTATATCTTCTCCAATTTTCACGACTTCGAGAATGCAGTCGGCGAATATCGCGTCTGCTTCCTCAACGTCGGTTATTCCTACTCCTCCTGCATCATCGCGCGATTCTCGAAGGTTCGCTTTTCTTCTTGTTTCAAAATGATCCACTAGTCCGAAGCCGTCATCGAAGATGTCCGCGCGCTCACCACTCTGGGCGGTCGCGAATTCGACGCGCGGTTCTACGATTACTTCATGGATGAGCTGGAAAAAGCAGAAGAAGGCGTCAAAAAGCGCGCCCAGACCGATAACCGGCTGCTCTACGCGCTGATCGCCTTCATGAAGAAAACAAAGCACAATCTGTGCGGCGATATCCACGATTTGCTCGTCGAGGTGGACAAACTCCCCGGCCTGGAGTGCGATCCCATCACGCTCGACTACCGCGAGTACGCCAAGAGAACCACCGATTTGGTCGCTCATCTCCGCGATTTGCTCTTCAAAACCGCGGGGAATCGCCCCATCACGAAGTTCTGCTTCTGCGGGTCGTCGAGCCGCGTGCCGGCAGTGCTGCGGATGTACAAAGAATTCGCGCAGAACCGCGGTCGGTTCTCGGAAGTGGTGCAGGCGGACGAAACGGTGGCGCGCGGGCTGTGCTACTGGGGATTCCTGCGAACGACGGAGAACCCGGGCGTGAAGGCGATCCCGGTGATGCGGAATCGATGGGTGGAGGTGGACGGCGTGGAGATGGCGGCGTGGGACACGTTCGATATGAGCGGAGAGGCGGAGAAGTTGAGAAAAGAGGGAGACAAGGAGTGGGTGGAGGTGAACGAGGAGACGGAGAAGCGGAAGGGACTGACGAGTTCGTATCAGGAGAGCGTGAAGCAGTGCAAGGAGTGGCTGGAGGAGTAGGAGAGAGGAGGAGTGTGGAGCGTAGAATGAAGAGGGAGGGCGAGGCCGACGCGGACTGGCTGGAGAGCATCAATCAGACGAACATTCGGTACGACGCGGTGTGGTCGATGGGGTCGAACAAGATCTTCAAGGACTCCGATTATTACAGCGCCTATTTGGCCGTGTTGGGGCAGAAAGGAACCGACTGTCCTACCGAGCGCTTTCAACCCGCCGGCCTGCCTAATATGGATCCTGCGAGAACGGAGGCGCCGCAGAGCGATCCCGATGCGTGGATACAGAGATCGGAGCTGCATCCGACGTATGCTTCCAGGAATTCAGCGGAGACAACGGGAGCAAAGAAGCCTCTTTCGCCTCCCACTTCGCCCCGCAAAGGCAGCACGTTGGCCAAGCCGACGAGCCCACGATTCGCTTCGATGGATTCCACGACGGTAACGTCGCCCCCTCCAAAGACGATCGGAGAGACTTACTTGGACATGCTGGAAGTCGCCAGGGATCTCCATTTCAAGCCTCCCGTGTATATGAGAATCCCCAAATTCAATTATTAATCGCTTCATTCATTCATCCATCCATTCATTCATTCATTCATTCAATCATTAGGTCACCATATCATCATTGGACGTGTTTGTTACAAACAGTGCATCTGAGTGCAGGTTATCACAAAGACTTTTATTCCTCAGCCTCCGCCTTATCGTTCTTGTGGTGCTTTCTGGCCACACGTCCCTACACATTAGCAATTCGCCCTCACACAAAGCTTCTTACAGGACGACCGCCTCCATAAGGAGAGTTCTCAGCGAACTGGATGTGCTTCTCCGAATCCACATGAACCATGAACGAAGGAGCGTTCACCACCTGCTGGCCAACACGGATGTGGCGCTGCTTGATCAGCACACGAGCGTGGTGGATCGACTTGGCAAGGCCCAGCTTGAACACACGGGTCTGCAGTCTGCGGTCCATCAGCTTGGAAGTCGACAGCTCCAGAATCATATCGAGCTTCATCTCCTCCTCAGAGACGAGTCCCAGACGAGCCATGCGGCGAATGATGGCAGCTCCCTGGAAGATTCTGCGAGGATCATCCTCAGGAAGAGTCAGCAATTCACGAGCAGCCTTCGCATTAGAAATATGCACGAAATAATACCTTGCGGATCTTGGCGAGCACCAGCTGCACACGCCAGATCTCACGCTTGCAGCGCAGACCGAACTCTCCGCAAATACGGAGCTCCTGGTCCAAACGCTCGCGCTCGAAGGGGCGACGAGGAGTGCTGAAAGTAAGACGGTCTAGAAATAGATTAGAATGGAATAATTCAAAAGCAACAAGACAGATTTTAGCCAAACATCCGCTCAGCTTAAAAACATTCAATACCGGTGATACTACATACAGTTTCTGTGATGTGCACAAGTAACCATTGTATAGACTCAGAATTGAAAACAAAACCAAAATACACCCCAGAATCGGAAATGAACAACAAACCTAGAATTTAAACCTGATCGATTCTATCGTGGATGAACGTAATTTGGAATTCCATATTTCGACAGCCTTGTTGTATTCTACAGGAATTTGATTCTGGCTTGTGTATTTTGTACGAAATGCTTCTTATTTCATAGATCACGACATTTGTAGAGATGGCAACAAACATCGATTTTCAGATAGAGAAAAGCCAAGATGAGACTATGCAATGGAAGTCACTACCATGCTCAGAGAAATTGGAGCGATTTCAGCACAGCAGTTGTCGAAGTGCTATTTTAGGGATTGCTTTTGATTGATAGTACCGGGTACAAACTATATTGCGATTTTTGGGGGCTATGGAACGATGCCAGATTCAAAGATGGCTTCCCGTTTGAACTCCTTATATTTATTGGATGCCTTGACGAATAATCTCGAGTTAGTCGCTTCTACGCAAGAAAACGGACCCTCGAGCCGAATTGCCTCTTCTGTATGCTGGATCGATAATGGAATCCTTCTTTTTGGAGGTCGAACGAACCCATCGACACCCTTAGGTGATTTGTGGTATTTTGATCTTGATAGTCGTACTTGGTACGATCTGACATCCAAAGCAGACAAATCTCTGTCTGCATGGCCGTCTCCTCGCTGGAGCACTAGCTTTCAAAGCATGGGCGACCGTGTAGCGGTTCTCTTTGGGGGTCGTGATTCCTCTTCGGAGTTTGGCGATTGCTGGAGCCTTCACTTCGCGAAAGAAACGCGCACCGCCACATGGTTTTGTCTCTACGACAACACGAATAGCATCTACAACGCAGAGCCCTCCCCAGGCCCCTTGTTCCGCGCCTGTTTGCTTCCGCTCTGTCCCCCAACTTCGCTCCCCCACTCCACCCACGATTCTTTTCTCGTTTTGGGCGGGACCTCTTCCCTCCCGCCCACCTCCTCTCTCTTTCATTTCAAACTCTCGAAACGGCAGTGGAGCACCGTCCCCTCCGTCCGCTTCGCCTTGCAAAACTGCCGCGTACTTTGCGCCTCTCCTTGCTCCCTAGAGCGAAAAACTCGCAGCCAATCAATTCCTTCTCCTCGGAATGGAGCCAGCTCGCCTCCAACCAGCATGGAAATTAATCGAAGTCGACCAACCCAACGAGCTCAGCGCAGGCTCCGGCCTGCAGGTCCGAATCACAGACATCACGTCTTGCTTCCCGCCCACTCCGTCCGTTCTCGCGGGATACACAATCCACGTCGTAGCCGAGCGAGTTGTGCTCATTGGAGGCGGCGGCGTGTTCTATTGGATGCCCCATTTCAACGCGTCCTGCTCCTGCAGAGCGCCGGCCTGCTTAGCATTCCCGCCCAGTGCGTGTATTCTTCGAAAGGGAGTTTCACACCCGCACCGGGAGTTACAGATGAAGAGAGAAACTCCGCAGGAGGCGAGTCAGTGGATGCTCCACGTGACGGATTCGAAACTGGTTTGCGTTGTGGGCGTTTTGTCAATCGAAGGTCAAACAGGTCAAAACGTTCTTGGAGGAGAAGCAACTCTACGACAAGACGCGAAGAATCACGCGCTTCGAAGATCAGTCCTTCGGCGTGCCCGTCAAAAATACCCCCGATTTCCGGCAACTGACAGAAAACGCCCCCGAATCGATCCAGCCCATTTTGTCCTCCGGTCCCGCGATTATTTCTTCCGTGAAGCCGTCGAATTCTCTGCCGGACCGAATTCGGGTTCTGATCGAATCGTTCTGTAAAAATCGTGGCGAAAATTGGAATTCCAAAAGCGTGGCGTATCGCCGCAGTGAAATCGTTGGAAACATTTTGGTGTTCAGCAGAGTCTCGTTTTCGGGCGAAAAATCGGCCGATTTTTGGAATGAATTGACGGAAATGCCCAGTGTGTTGTCGAAACGCCCGCTCTCTTCGGAGTGGAGTTCCTTCTTTCATCAATTACTTGAAATAACGAAGTGTGGTCGAGTTGGAATCCATCATGAAATTGATTGCGGTCCCAAGCGGCAGAGCCACTCTCGCATTATCTATAGCGAAGTGGAGGCGGAGGACGGTTGGGTAACGCTTCGCCAGGTGGGCATCATCATCATGATCATCATCATGTCTAGAACGGAATTCTGTATTCCTGGCCATTCGAGAAAGTGATGTTTGCTAGCGGGAACAACACGGAACGAAAGCGAATGGGGGAAATCCGTGGAAACGACGAATTTGTTGTTGATCTTTACGCCGTTTGCGTTGATTTTTTGCTTTTGATGTCCAGGGAATCGGGTACTTCACGATCCCGATCGCTGTGCGATCAGGAGCAAAGCACGTTCTTTGTTTTGAAATCAATTCGGACAGCGTGGAAGCATTGAAACGGAATATTGATCAGAACGGAGTTGCGGATCGATGTGAAGTAGGATTGCCTGTGTGCTGGTTGATTTGTAGGTTATATTGGGAGATAACAGAATAACAACGAGACAATACAAGGATTTAGCTGATCGAGTGTTGCTTGGGTTATTACCCTCTTCAAGAGAGGGATGGCCTCTTGCTATGCAGATTCTAAAGCCAACGGTATAATTGATGTTATTTATTGAGGAATAGGGAGGCATGTTGCATGTTCATGAAAATGTGCACGATAATGAGTTTGATTCTTTTGTTTCGAATCTAACTAAAGAATTGGAAATTATAGCACAGCAGAAAGGAAAGAATTTGCACTGCTCTGTTGCTCATGTTGAGAAGGTGAAATCCTATGCTCCCAAAGTCTTCCATTATGTATTCGATGTTCTGTGTTCAATATAGTCATTTATTAGTTGTTTGTTTGTTTGAAAATCCTATTTTTAGAATCTTTGAGAAAAGAAGGGAGTTTCATTCATTTGTTCCCAACCTTTTCTTTGAGCAAAAATGAGCTCACTTTCTACATTAATATTCATTATTTATTTATTTGTTTATCTATATTTACTTAAGTTAAGAAATGCCCGTCACGATTCGTCAAACTGCTCCCAACTTTTGTTTGAATGGAGCTCAAGGAACTGAAACAATTTCCAATATTTCGCTTGATAACTACAAGGGAAAGTGGGTAATTCTGTTGTTCTACCCCATGGATTGGACTTTCGTTTGTCCCACCGAAATATTCGCTTATAATGATGCTGCGGACAAGTTGGCTGCAGTGAACACTGTGGTGCTTGGAATTTCTGGAGATTCTCCTTATACTCATTTGAGTTGGTTGAAGGCATCCCGTTCTGAGGGTGGACTGGGTGGTCTTATCAATATTCCGTTGCTTTCGGATGTGACTCGTGAGACGATGAAGAACTATGGAGTATACAATGAAGATAAATCGGGTTTGGATTATGCTCAAGCTTTCCGAGGATTGTTCTTGATCGATCCGAATCAGAAAATCCGTCATATTTATATAAATGATAATGGAGTTGGTCGTAGTGTGGATGAAACGATCCGTGTGATCAAGGGACTTCAGTTCAGTGATGTACACGGAGAAGTCTGTCCTGCGAACTGGCACGAAGGTGATAAAACTTTCGTTCCTAACAATGCAGGAATCTCGAAGTTCTTGGTGAATTTGAAGAAGTAAATACTAAATGTGTAATATGATAGCATTTTTGTTTGTTTGAAAATTATTATCTTGTAACCCCACCCAACTTTTATACAAATAGATGTTTATCCAAAATGTTTCTCCCTTCCTGCTATTCATCGCAAGCATTAACAATCAATCAATCCATAAAGAAACAAACAAACTGCTATGGTAACAATTTCCACATTTGCAGGGTCTTGTCTCCCTCAATGAAAGAAAACAGCTTCAAACAAAAGGCATCCGTTTCAATTCGTAACCTCAGTAACCTTTTGTGTATTTGATAATTGGTAGGCTCCGTTTTCTACACGTTATCGCTGGGTCTCACAACGCAGTACGCAATTCTCCTCTTTTATAAGTCGTAACTCATTCAAAAGACATTCGCATATTGACTCAATCAATTCACACGTTTTCTGCAAGGGAAGGCGATCCACCAAAACAGAAGAGTGCGGATCGATCCTGCGAATCGTTTTTTCTAAAAGCAGCATCGTGTCAAAATCTGTGGAAACATGCGCACATTTCATCGAGGAAGTAACGAAGGAAAAGCGAACGCCCGGGATTTGCTTGAGGTAATGAATGACTTTTGAGCTTTCAAGATGTTCCTTATAAATCAAAGCGTAATCGGACGAATCTTGCGGCTTCAATGCAAAGCTATACTCGCCTAGGAAGCGATTCACCCCATCCCAGTTGACAAACAAATAAAAGGACGGGTCCTTTGATAGCAGTTTGACCCCTTCGACGAAGAAAACAGCGCGGAACCTTCCGTTTGCGATTTGATTTCTCTTTGAACGAATCGAGCAATTCTGACACAAAGCATAACACCAAAAAAACGCTTTGCAAGTCGATTCCTTCCAAACTCCTTCGAGTTCGACTCTGATCGATTTCCCGATTTTCCAGCTTTGAATTCGTTCCACGCCAATCGGAATCGCAGCCATCTCCATTGCCTTCGATCGAATCGCTGTTCTCCCCTCCACAAATCGGTTCCAACGCACATTCTGCTTCTCACGTCGCTCGATGGACACCAAAACCTCTTCCTGGATGCGAATCTTTTTCAGCTCTTTCTCCAAAACCTGCATCCGATTGCGAAGCCCAAAGAAAAACAAAGAACGCCCAGTTTCGTTTAGTTTTGACTGCCCTTCGCGTGGCTGAAGCGACGTCTGCGGCTCCATCCGACATTTGTCTCGCTTTTGGGAGTGAATGCGAAGAAACGAACGCACCAACACAGCGTGATCGGCCATCAGCAACGAATACTCCGTTGTTTTCTCGTTCTCCAGGCAGAAATAAGCCGGAAATCCGGAATTGCAGAAATCGTCCACAAAGACTTGCTCGCCTCGAAACCGCGATTCAATCCTTCCATTGCGCAGAATCACTGCTGAGGAGTTGAGCTGAACGATGACGGCTTGATTTCCAAAATATCGGACTTTTTCGATGGATCGGAACTCGGCTGTTTCGTTGAGGAGCGAAACGAAGAGAGACTCGACGAACACACCGATGAGGACCGTGGAGGGAGAGTGAAGAACGCAGTAGAAAAAGTTATCAGATGTGCTGACGATTTCTGTGGAAAACGGGGGAGAGAGAGGGCAGGAAGAAAGTGGAATGGAAAATGTATTGTTTGCATATACAACGGATAGAGTCGAATTGGAGGAACCACTGAAACATCAACATTCAAAAAATAAAAGAATGTACGAAGGGGAAGTGACAATAACTGCCGTAGGCTCCGATTGGACCATCTGTCTTTCACTAAACGCAGGATCGATCTGTAGAATAGAGATATCGCCGTCTTCAGAAGCAATTTGAGGACCATCAACAAGGAACAGCTCTAATCCATAGAATCCATTTATGTTCCTATACTTTCAACTGATCCGTTGAATGTGAATGAGAGCATAAACATAAACTTGCTTGTTTCAAACTCTAATTGATAGAGTTCATAGCGAGAAAGAGAATCAACATGGATAAGACAGAAAATGCACGTTCTATACAATCATTATAATAAAAAACGTCGATACTCTCCAAAAGGCTTCACTTCTAATTCTTTTATCGAAACGATAGAATATTCTGCTTCTATTCATAACGTGAAACACAGAATCAAATACGAAGTGGAGAAAAGCGTAGCTCATATCGTTTTTTGAAACGTTGCTTTCCTTTATTATATCGATATAGAAATAAGTTGGATTCACACGAGGCATGCGTCTGGTCACATTCAATAATGGAATTGTGAGTGTGAAAAAACATTTTGACAGAATAAGCAAATTACTACACCAACAGAGATGCTATCTCAACACAAAGGGAAAGCGATTAATCAAAGGAGTTAACGGTGGGGTCTAAGTACTTGGGACGAATTACCATTCCAAGGGAACCTGAGGACGGGACTCGCCCCCTACTCTTCAACCTACCCCATCTATCCCTACGTTCCACCGTCCGACATAGAGAATGCTCTTCGCAATTCATGATCTTCCTTCTTCTCCATTCGGATCTTCTCTCTCGTTTCCAAAATCGCAATTAAACATTGCAATAACTACATCACACCCCTACCAATTCGCCCCACTCTATACTCCACAAACTTCAAACCCAGCAAAAACAAAATCAAAACCACGGTTCTCCCAACAAAAGGCGTCCACGCCACGAAGAAAAGCATGGACAAAACCGCGGGAACCGACATCCACTGCAAGAACAGCGACAAACACGCTGCTTTGTAAAAGTTCGTGATCGAAGTGACAAAAGTGATGAGCGGAGCTAAAATAATCGAAAAGGGGAACCTAGACGTGAGTCAAACGGAGAAACGGAGAAACAGGAGCATCGAGACGACGACTGCGATGGGGGAACACGTGGATGTTCTTTGGAAATCGGTGCAGTACATGTTGATATCGAGCGTGAGAACGCCTGGAGTTGAGTGGATCGAAAAGTGGAAACAGAGAAGATCGATGATGGAGACGAGGATGAGGATGAATTTGATGTAAAGACGAGTGGTCATTCGGCGAGGAGCGATAGGCCGTCGCATGAAGAATCGATACGCGATGTTGGTGAAAGACTTGGCGATTTGGTATTGGTTTTCCGCGAACGGCTGGGTGATGTAAATCGCTCGGCACGGATTGGTGGTGTCGTAGAGTTGGCTGGACGCTCGCTTGGAGGACGTAGCCGAGAAGGACGACTCGAGAGCCTTGTCCGAATCGAATTTGGAGAGCGCTTCTTCGCGAATGGAGCTTTTCTCGGATATGGGTAGCGAGAACGTGCTGTCCGACGAGCTGTAAACCTCCTTGTTCATCGATTCTGCGCGTTACTCGCTCCTTTCGGATGCACCTTTTCGGTACGACGCGTAGAGCGCGCGCTCGCGAATGCCCTGCGCTGGCTGCTTCTTCAGAGAGAGATTGCGACGTCTCGAAACGACGACGGGCGAAGTCGAGTTGGCGGAGACCATCAGAGCGAACCTTCCGGGCACTGCCGACTGGCTGGACGCGAAGGAAGGCTGGTTGGGCCAGGCGATGGCGAGGTCGAGCTAGCAAAGAGAGAAGGAACAGAGGGATACTTTGACGCCAGCGGAGAGAAGGGACTGATAGCGATGATTGTTGGCGTGGAAGAGATTCATGATCTCTTTGTTCTGCTCCTACGACTCACGTTCACGTTTCATTCCCACTCGCACAGCGATCACGTCTTCTCGCTGCGACGCTTGGATCGGATCCACAGCGCGCAGCAGTCGATTCAGGTCGAGCAAGAACAGCTTAAACTCGCGATCGATAAACTTCTGGAGATCTTTGCAGTTCGGAATCGAGATCACCAGCACATCGCTCAGATCGATCGTGTACGGATTCAGCACCGTTCCGTCCCCGCTCAGCAGCAGCATCAGCGGTAAATGCGGTGATCCTGCCCGTCACCCGACTCTTCCTCTCTCTCCCTACCCACAGTCAGTCCTTCAGGAGGCGACGTCGTTTCCAGATAGAGCAGATCGATGTACGCGACCGAGTATTTATCGTCGTACCCGCATTTCACCGATTCCAGAAGCGCCTGCGCGCGAGGACCGCGCAGGAAGGAGTGATTGCCGCAGGCGATGTAGTTCTCGAAGGCCAACGCGCGGCTGCGGCGAAGCCGATAATGCACATAGAAAGCGATGGGAGGGAACACGAGGCAGACCAGAACGAGGCTAGACGGTCAGAGAGGAAGCGAAATCGAACAGAATCCAATTCCAGAACGCGTGGTATGCCAGTTGCTTGTTGACTTCATCGCGGAAGCTTTCGTATTCAGGGAGGAAAATGAGCGGGAAGAGCGAGTCTGGCGGCCGTTCCGGAAGTCTCCACGGACTGGAGAAGGTGTTTTTCCCGTCCAAATAGAGCCGCCCCACGTGCTCCGACAGCGTGCTCATCGTGAGATAATGCGAGTTCAGCTTTTCCTTCTGCCGAATTCGGTTGATGTCCTGCGAATACCACGCGGAAGGCACCGTCTGCTCGAGCTGCTTATACTGCCGCACCTGGATTTCTACCTGGCAGTTCCCGGCCGCTCCTACTGTTATACTGCACGATCACGAGCGTGATAATCGCCACCACCACCACCACCAGCAAGAACGCCACGATCAGCACCACCGGACCGCCCAGCTGCCGCAGAAACTCCTCGAACGGCGTCAGGCAGTCCTTCCCGCGGAAGCCCTCATTGCATTCGTAGGGGCAGTTCGCATCGACGTACCCGCGCTGCGTGTAGTTCGCGTGCTCCGGCGCGTTCTCGCACGGCACGCACAGCGACACGTCCGTCGTGTTCTTGTAGCTGCCCTGCGGACACTCCGTGCAGAACACCGAGCCCCAGCCCGGCCTGCACGGCGCCAGCGACGTCCAGACGGTTCCGTCCGCGCCGTCGTGCGTTCGGTTGTGCGCGCCGTCCATCTGCCCGCCTTGCTTCCCTCCCAGCGCGTGGTAGCGCCCGTCGAAGCGCTCCTGCGAGGTCGTGTGCGTCGACGCGTTGAATTGGAACATGATCCGCCCGCCGCCGCCTCCGCCGCCGCCCATTTCGCCGCCCTGCCCCTCAATCTCCCGCCCGTCGCCCACCTGCCCGCCGTCCGCGTGGACTTCCCCGTGGAAATCCATCTCGTCGCTGATGAAGAACACGCTGCCCCCCGAGCCGCCGCCACTGGTCTCCGCGGACGCCGTGCTGCCATCCGCCGACACCACTACGTCCCAGCCGCCCTCCAATCGCACCTCCTTCGTACAGAATCCGCGTCACGCCCGAGTAAATCACGATCACGCCACCGCCCGTCCCGCCGCTCTGGCTCATGCTCCCGCCTCCGCTCCCCATCAGCAGCGGGAAGCTCCGGTTCCCGTACGTCCCGCCGCCTTCGCCGCCCGTCTCGTCGAGTCCGCCCGAGCCGCCGCGGCCTCCGTAGCCCCCGCCGCCCGCGCAGCCGTGAGGAGACTTGGAGGCGTGGCCCGGAGAGAGCCCGCGGCCGCTGGGACAGCCCTGTGCGTGAGGAAGGGAGGAGGAGAAGCGAACGCTGCCGTTGGCGTCGATGCGGCCGTTGATGAGCGTGGAGCGACCGGCGAGGAAGACGCTGCCGCCCTCGATGGAGGCCTTGCTTTCGATGCCGAGAAGAGGAGCGATGCTGGAGATGAGGAGGAGAGGAGGAGGAGATACAGGAAGATGTAGTGTTGCTGGAGACGGGATTGGATGAGAGGCCAGTTCTGCGTGATGTAGTCGTACTGACGATCAAAACCCGATCAATCGCTGCGTACCGATTCGTAGAAGACTTCGTCGGCGATGCAGTCGATCCGCTGCGATTTCAAGCTCCCCACGACGTTGATCGACACGTTGGATCGCAGATGGATAAACTGCGAATTCACGCTTCCGATAATCGTGATTTCCTTGGCCGCCTGGATCGCCACGTGCGAGCTACCGTCCACACACCCGTCATTCTCTACTCCGAAGACGTGTATTCCTCCGCGATCGTCCCGTCCAGATTCACCATGCCGCTGCAGTTCAGCACCAAGTTCCCTCCGAACTTGATCGTCGACTGGCTCATTTTGAACTCGTTTGTGTCGAACGCCACCTTCGTCTTCGAGCTCAGCACCGAATTCTGAAGAATGCTGATGTCCGACGCGTGGATTTCGATCCCATTCCCGCTGTCAAACGGCTCCAGGTGGCTGTTTCGCAGCGTAAAACCGCGGTTCAGCACGCCGCCTCCCTCGTCGTCCCGGATGCTGATCGTTTTCGAGAACAAAACCGCGGTTCGCTGCACCGTCAGACCCGAAATCGTGTGCGGCGGCAAGTTCAGCGGCGTTCCCGCGGTCGACTTCAAATCCTGGTTATCCACGGTGATGAAAATGCTCTGCGATTCCCGCGGGGAATCGTCGCTCATTGTGGTGTTCTCCGTGTGCAGAAAATGCGTGATCGTCCCGCCTCCGCCGATCATTCCGCGCCGAAACCCGCTCGACGGACCGCCTCGGCTTCGCATTACCCCGTTTCCACGTTTCTACGCGACGATCACGTCGAGGTTTCCACATTCCAAAACGGAGTAACGGAGAAAAATCCGCCCGCCGCCGCCGCCGCCGAACTTCCAGCTGTTCTTGCCGAGCAAAACCGGGTTCCCCATGCCGCCGTTCGCCCAGATGGCTGCGTTTTCTGAGAGTAAGCAAACGGGAGAGAGAGAGAGGTACGATCAATGACGATCATGGGGGCGCGGAGAACGATCGTGCCGCCGCTTCCGCCGGCTCCGTAGGTGTTTCCGTCTTCGCCGTTCGCTTTGAGAGAGCCCATGACTTCGATCTTCTTTGACTCGAGCCAGATTCGGCCGCCTCCACGGCGACCGGTTCCGGAACCGAGAAGATAGCTATCCATTCTAAAGGAAGGAGGAAATGAAGATCCCATACTCATTGAGAGGATTACCGACGATTTGAGCAACGTCGTATGCGTAGGTGAAATAGTCATCCACGTCTCGACCGCCTGAACCTCCATAGCTAGCACCATTGATGTCACTTCCCTTTCCAGGACCGGAATCGCTTCCAGCATTGGACACATCAATCGAAGCGTGTTCCCGGATGGATATCTGGTATGCGAATATGTTGACAGTCGATGCCTACTTCAAACAGGTCCCAAATGTGTACATAGATTGTGGCATCATTTGCTATTACAAAGGAACCGTTCATTCGAAAAGCAAAGCTGCATTCAACACTCTTACACACCAACGATCCGCAACCCTTCTCGTTACATCCTATCATAATGCCTCCTTTCCCAGAAAACACAAAAGTATTATTCGCATGCTTCTACACGTCATTATCCTTTCCTAAAGATACTGTAAAATCATGGATTGTATATATTTCGCATGTTGTGTCTAAATTACCAACATCGCATAATTCTTCGGCTCGTGTATAACAGATGACAAGAAGAGTTGCCACATCTAGGTAAAAGTGCATCATAACGCATACAGAATAAAAGCATCCTCCTTCTTGAGATATAGCTCGTAAATACACCAAAAACTACACACACTCATTATTCCAAATTTCCTCCATTTTTCCTATCTCAATTGTTTTCCCTGTAAACTCCACTTACTATTTTCCAATTCAATGGCCGAGCAAACTCCCGAGCAGAGCGTTTATGGAATTCCCGATTTTGCTTTTAATTCGAATGGTTGGGGTCCATGTTCCATTCCGGAGCAATTTCAGGACTTGCCCCTTGAGTCTTTTAGTCGAGATGATAAGTTGGGAATGATTATCGATATTAATATGCTTTCCGGTATGCAGAGACTGCAAAGTAGTACTTGTGCTTTTTTGTGGCATGCTCACACATAGATGTGGAACAGAACGATGGCGACTTCGTCAAAGTGGACAAAATGCACACGCCCGTGTCTCACAAGAGCAAATGTGGGATTCTTGGTCTCTCTCTGAGGAATAGTGCTGCACACAAAGACAAAGGCCAGCTACAATGCGAACAACGCAAACCAGGCGGCGTCTGGAGGCAAGGGTCGCAGTTCGCAGAAGAAGGGCGCTTCGCAGTACCAGCGTCGTAACTATGACTTCCTGCATCTGCCCTCGATCACGGTAGCTGCATTTCGCGGTTGTAATCTAGATCAAAAGTACATGGCCGAGCCTGTTCCAAGTGGATTTCCGCGATCTCGCGCAACTCACTCTCAAAACCCTCCCCGCCGTCTCCGAATTGTTTCCCTACCCCTTCTCTCCCATCTAGTGCTTCGTGCGGTAGCTACAACACCTACAACCCGCTCTATGACTCGGTCAACCTCAAGAAAACCGCGGCTCTGGAGGACCACGCAGCGAGCGGCGATCTGAAGGTCACTTCCGTGATGAAGGACCCGTTCATCGCGCAGCTGGTGAACTCCAAGGCCGCGCAGATCTACACCACCGACGTGGCGCTGTCCCAGCTGATGGTGGCGATCCGCTCGCAGCTGAGCTGGTAGGGAACCGTGGAAACCGCGTAACGGGAAGGGATCTGGAGGTGATCAAGAACGAAAACGGCCTGTTCATCTCGCACCGCGACGGCGTGTTCGACCAGTACTCGGTGAACGAGACGTCCGCGGATCTGCCGACGGAGGAGGAGAACAAGAACAACTGCTTGTGGTAGGCGTGGAAGGGAGGGGTGATCGGCAGGAAGGAGGTGACCGACATCAACCGCGACTTCGCCAAGCAGATCATGACGTCCGAGGTGACGGCCTGCGAGTTCCCGTCGCCGTTCCCCGACGATGTTCGCTCGAATTCTGCGGGTGAGGCGTAGAACCCCGAGAAGATCAACCGCATGTATCGGTACCGGAAGTTCACGCTGTCGGACGGGCAGGTGCTGCTGGTGCGCACGGAGGTCCACGGCGTGCAGACGAACCGCGAGAAGCCGCAGCTGCTGAACGCGTACGCGGTGAACGAGTGGTGTAATCGGACGCCGCTGACGAATCGCTGGCGAAGCAAGCTGGCGGCGAGCGTAGGGATGAGCGAGGGGGTCGAGAGTAGCCGGGCTACGCGCTGACGGAGGACATGAAGAACAATAACTATCGGCTGTCGAAGTGGGGCGTGCAGGCGGTGCTGGCCGGCGTGGATTTGGTGAAGATCGGGTATGTGAGTCGTCGGAAGATGGACGATATGTAAGGGAGAGAGGGAGGGCGATGAGCGGTAGAAACAGCGGACATGTGATTCTGGGCGTGCAGAACTTCTCGCTGGAGACGTTTAAGAAGCAAATCATGCTGAACGAGCAGAACATGTGGGCCGTCGTGGAGTATTTCGTGAAGCTGCTGAGCAAGGAGGAGAACGGACACTACATTCTGATGAAGGATCCGCTGAAGGGATTCATTCGAGTGTATCGCGTGCCGGAGAGCGAAGTGGAGGCGATGGAGACGCAGACGCTGAGCAAGGAGGAATCGGAGTCGGAATCGGAATCGGAATCGGAGTATTCGGAGTATTCGGAGTATTCGGATTATTCGGGCTATTCGTATTCGGATGAAGAGTAGTAATGATGATGATGATGATGGGAGTGATGATTGGATTTTGGAGTGTTTGTGGAAAACAAGGAACTAAACAAACGAACAAACGAACGAACGAACGAATGAACCTGAAGAATTGGAAGAACTGAATTGCTGACTTAACCCCAAATACGTCTTGGAACACTACGAGGATCCGTGATACGCGTTGTAGGCATCGGCTTCTCTGTAATGTCGATTGTCTAGTGTCAGAACACCACTCACACACCCAACCTGCTTCTTGTTGAAAGGATTCCAAGTGAAATGCACATACCCCTCCGTCAGCGCATACAAAGTGTGATCACGACCCATGCCAACACCTTGCCCTACAAATAAGGCAAAAAGTCTGCGAAACTCACCAGGATGGAATTTGGTTCCCCGCTGACGCATAATAATGTTTCCCGGAATGACTTTCTCTCTAACTCATTATCGACACTCAAAAATACGCGTACCCTCCGAATTTCTTCAAACCCAGATATTTTGGATTGGAATCACGCCCGTTCAACGTCTTTCCTCCCGACTGATTATGCGCAAATCGACAAAACACTAGAAGGTCATGCGAAGGTCATTACAACTTGCCTTGGGGTACAACAGAACACGGAGCCGTGAAGCATCTCCCAACACGCAGTAGAAGCGACATTTTGCGAATTTGGAAAAAGCACAAGTAGCAGAATAGGGGATCCCACAGAATCGTATTCTTACAAATGTACGTCCCTCGCTGAAATGATCATTCAATGCACTACAAACACGCTGCCATAGCGATTTGTAAGATCAAGAAGAGTTTTCAGCTTTAAACCCATCACGAACTTAACAAAACCTGGCTTGGGTGAGGTACTACTTCGCAATATTTAAAAAGCGGACGTCCGCCAAAAGATACGCCCCTTCCAAACGTGAATTCCAAAAATCATTGTTTCACGGGAATCAAGACTTTCATATTTCTTGAGAATTACGAGCGCTTACTCTAGTCTAGTTGTAAAAGCGGACGATGGGAAATTCTCAAGGGAAGGAAATCAGTACATCCAAGTTGACTGTTCGTATCAAGGACATTCTCTATGAAGGTGAGATCGTTGACTGCATTTGTTTAATTGGATAGATAGCTACTGGAAAATCTATCTAGCTCATGATATTGAAACAAACCAAGTTTATGATGTGCGAGTAGCGACTTTTGATCAAGGAGATATGAAGAGCCTAAACCGGCTAAAACAAGAAATCTTTCAATGGGTTGAAATCCAGAGGCGTTGCTTACTTTGTAGAAACACATGCCAATCCATGGAAATCTTGTTCGCTACTACGACTCCGAGATATATAATGAAGAAAATTTGGTCCGAGGCGTCATAATCACGGAGCATTGTGATGGTGGTCTTCTCTCGGATGTCGTAACACAGACCTATCCGCAGACGTTTTCTGAAAAGATGCTACTCGCCATTTTGCGTGACGTAGCCTGCGCTCTGTTTGTTCTCCACACGGAAGACCCTCCCGTCAGCTATCGCAACGTCAATGTACGCGATCCACCCAATCGTTTTGACGACCTAGCCCAATTACATTTATGTCCATGCGAGTGGTCGTTGCAAACTGGAAGCTGCGCGTTCTATGACATCCAACATGATCGTATTTGCGTTTCCGACTCTGAATGTGCAGACTCCCCACACCATGGAAGAATCTCGCATCGTGGAGCAACAGCTCGAGTTGGTGGCGGATCCCGCCTATTTTCCCCCCGAATTTTGCGATCTGTATCGTAGCTTTATCTCCCGTAACGTGCAGCACCTCGAACTCGAAGCACCGCAAGATTTCGGAGAAGGTGGACGTGTGGGAACTGGGCATTCTCATGTACTATCTGGCCTTCTTCTCGACACCCTTCGAATCCGTCGACGGAAAGATCGATACGCGATCGCTCATCGCGGGCCGCTTCACCTTCCCCGCCAACGAGGCCAAGAAATACTCCGCGGAGTTTCTCGAGATCATCCGTCGCCTGCTCACCGCCGACGTGAACAAGTGAGTCTCCTCGCTTCGCCTCACTCGCAGACGGCCGTCGATTGTCGACGTGGTGGTGAAGGCCTCGGGGTTCACGCGCTGGCGGATGACGCAGGAGGCCTCGGCCGTGCTGGACTACGCGCAGCAGCAGCGTCGAAAGCCTGTGCAGCCGAAGCCTCAAAGCAAGAAAGCGACGCTGACGAGGCCGAAATCGACGTCGGTTCCGCGCGAGCGATCGAACAAACTGCAAGTCACGAAGCCGGCGCAGCGCGGCAGCTCCGGAAAGAGCACGTCTTCTGGGAAATACTCGACGTCGCTGGAGCTGAGCGACTCGGATCTGTCGTCGAGCAGCGACGTGGATGATTTGGTGCAGCAGAAGCGCGAGGCAGGCGAGATGACGGACCGGATCCGCACGTCGATGCTGCAGTACTTCGGAGGGAAGAAGAACCACACGCGGTGGGTGCTGAAGTGCACGTCGCGCGTTCCCGAGCCGCCGCCGCGCCGATCGATGAAGAAGATCGCGATCGCCGCGTACGAGAACCACTCGATCGACTTCTATTTCTCGCTCTTGTCGAAGTGGGCGCGCAGAGAGAGGGCTGACGGATAGACGGCCGCTGTTCGCGAGCGAAATCGTCGCCGTGAAGGCGCTGACCACGACGCTGTGCGTGTTCCAGCTGAGCACGCAGGAGGTCGTGTACCAATCGTTCAAGCACGTGTCGCTGCTCAAAGAGATCTCGACGCGCTGGAAAATCGTGGAAGTGGGGAAACGGCGAGGGCGCGAGGCGTAGGAGAGCGAGGACAAGCGGAAAGACATGAACTGGGCGCCGTTTATCTCGCGCTTCGCGAACATTCTGACGAACAAGGTGTACTTCCTGAACAAATACACGGAGTTCGGAATGAACTACGCGCTCGTCGAGGGCGCCGAGCTCGACGTCGAGGACCAAGTCAACGTCCCCGCGCGCCTCTCCACGCTCCTCGCCAATCTCAACCTGGCGCTGCGCTGGGCGCTCGCCAACACGGACCCGGTGATTAATGGAGCGATCCGCCCGATGATCGAAGAGGCTCACTCGATCTATCTCTCGCTCACCGTGGTGATGGCCGATCTGCTCAGCAAGAACGACGAGCCCGACATCGTGCAGTCCACGCTGGCGCGCTACGAGGAAGAGCGGCTGGCGCTCCGCGAGATCATCATGCGCGCGAAGAACATCCAGGAACTCAATCTCTTCGACGACGTGCGCGCGTGATCGGGGTTTGACGCGTAGATTCCGAGCATTCCCGCGAAGAGCCCGCTGGAGAAGCATCCGCGGCGCGCGCGTGCAGCGGCGCGGAAGATCCTGGACAGCTTTATGTCGGTGGGGGACAACGACATGCTGGAAGAAGCGGATCTGGACGATGAAGACAGCGGGTCGTCGGACAACGAGGAGAACGTGCACCTTCTGGGCTCGCTGTACAAGGTCACCGCGAAGGGAGCGATCGTCCCGCTCATCGGCACGGTGGGAACGCAGCGCGCGGAGGAGAACACGCGGCAGGCGATGAAGAAGGTGCTGATCCGGAAAGAGAACAAGGTGTGCGTGGAGTGCGGCCGCGCGCCGGTCAAGTATTTCTCGGTGAATCTGGGCGTGTTTCTCTGCGCGATCTGCCAGAAGATCCATCAGCAGCTGGGCGTAGGAGCGGTCGGGGCGCGTTCCGCGTAGGAAAGCATCAGCGAGGTGCACAGCACGACGGCGAAAGTGCTTCGGCCGGAGTGGGTGGCGGCGGCTGCGGAGATTGGGAACAAGAAAGCGAAGGCGTTCTGGGAGAATCGGCTGCCGGAGGAGAAGCGACCGGCGCTGGACGCGTCGCCGAGCGGTAGGGACGCGGGAGCGATGTGATGCGCAGCGTGGGCGTCGTTTTTGAAGCAGAAATACATCCAGCGACTGTGGATTCCGGTGGTGGTGAAGTAGGAGCGGGAGCAGGGATTGCGAGCGTAGGTCGAAGTCGAAGCAGGAGGAAGCCAAGCCCTCCGACGTGGAGGAGGATCTGCTGGATTTGGACTATTCGGGACTCGGTCCGGCGGCGGTGCAGCAGGATGTGGGGTGGAGCATGCGGCCGAGTCTGAATCATAACGAAGGGAACTATGTGTTCGATAAGCGAGGACCCATGCTGGCTCCGGTGCGTTTGAATCAGTCCATTACGCCGATCCCCGGAGGATTCGCCTCGCCTCCCCAGCCGCAGCAACCACTAATGCCGATGCAGGGAAGGCAGCCAACCATGCAGCCAACCATGCAGCCAACCATGCAGCCAACCATGCAGCCAACCATGCAGCCAACCATGCAGGCGTTGCAGCCAGTTTCATCAATTCACTCTCTTCAGAATGCTCCCCAACCCTTGCAGCCAGTTTCATCACTTCATCAAATCCAGCCCATGCAACCCATTCAAAACATGCAGCCCATGCAACCTCTTCAACCCATGCAACCAATGCAGCCAATCCAACCAATGCAGCCTCTCCAACTCATTCAACCCATGCAACCCATGCAGGCGCTTCAAGGCCAGTCCTCGCCTCCCTTCCATTCTCCGCAGCCTTCCCAACCCCTGCAACCCTTACAGCCCTCGCAGCCCTCCCAATCCTCCCAATTCAACGCGGGCTTCGCTTCCCCCGCTCCCGAAGCAGTGAGTCTCTTCAACGGTCCCTCCTACCGCGCGATGAATCCTGCCCGTCCCTCCTCCACCTTCTCCGTCGACTACATGTTCTCCCCCAACCCCCAAGAGCCCTTCTCTCCTCCCCAGCCTTCCGCTCAGCCCTTCGCACAGCCCTTTGCCCAGCCGACCGTTCCTCCTCCCGCGCCTTCTCTGCTGCCTTCCCGCCCCGCCCAGCTGCCCAGCCTCCTCGGAAAGCCCGCTGAAGCCTCGAAGACGACCATCGTTCCGCTGATGAATCCGGCGCGCGAGCCTCCAGCGCCAGCATGCGAGCCGCCGACGCCGACGCCGACGCCGACGCATCGTCGCGGCTTGTCGTCGGTGGTGCGGAACGCAGGCCTGGTGGAGGACGATTCGAGCGAAGACGAAGTGGACTACGAGTCGCGAATCGAGAAATCGGAGAGCCAGGCGGACGAAGCGCTGAAGCGGAAAGTGATGACGGCGCTGCAGTCGGCGTTGAGCGATTTGCAGCTGACGGGGATCCAGATTCGATGGTCGGAGATCGAAGTGGACGAGCGAATCGGCGTGGGAGGCTTCGCGATCGTGTACCATGGAATGTATCGCGGGTGCGAAGTGGCCGTGAAGAAGCTGCGCGTTAGCAGAATGTCTGCGAAGGCGATCCGCGATTTCCACTCGGAAGTGGTGCTGATGCGCGCGCTGCGGCACCCGAACATCGTGATTTTTATGGGGCTGGTGATGGATCCGGTGTGTTTGGTCACCGAATACTGCCACAACGGCAATCTGTTCGATCTGCTGCACGACACGGTCGACGAGAACGAGGAGCACTACGCGGTGCAGATTCCCTGGCAGCGTCGTGTTCGGATCGCGCTGGACGTGGCGCGCGGAATGAACTTCCTTCACACCTCCACGCCGATCATCATTCATCGCGATTTGAAATCGCTCAACATCCTCGTGGATGAGAAATGGACCGCGAAGGTCAGCGATTTCGGCCTTTCTCGCTTCAAGGTACTCGATGTTTTGCTCTTTTCATTCTTTTTAGTCGGCTGCAGCCCACGGAATGATGACTGGGCAGTGCGGAACGTATCAATGGATGGCTCCGGAAGTGATCGGCGGACACATTTACACAGAAAAGGCCGATGTGTACTCGTACGGAATCAATCTGTGGGAGTTGCTCACTCGGAAAATCCCGTACGATGGCATGCAGCCGATGCAGGTAAAGCAATCGAAAGAGGATGAAGGATAGGTCGCGATGATGGTGCATACACATAAGAAGCGATTGCCAATTCCAGATACGTGTCCTGAGTGGTATGCGACGCTCATTCGGGATTGTTGGGATCAGGATCCGGATGCAAGACCTTCGTTTGCAGAGATCATTAAGAGATTGAAGAGAGGAGGACCCGCTCCGACTGTACTGAATTGAATTGAATTGAATTGAATTGAATTGAATACGTTGCATTTTTATGAAGAGTTTTTCCATGTCTTGTTGTTTGTTGTATCAAGGAAGTTGAGAAATGGATTGGTTTGTGTGGGTGAATCAAAAGAGAAGGAAGCATTTTCTTTCAAGGAATGAAACAAACAAGCAAGAACATCGATAGCAACACAAAGCAGAGCAATTGGACCCTGACGGAACGATGTAAGGTTAATGTTTGTCCACAAGACGGACAAGTTGGGCAGTAATATCTACAAAATAACAAGCAACAGTAGCAATGAACTGTGCACGTTTCTAAGTCTGACTCTATTGAACGAATCTGGCAACATAATGTTCTCAAGTCTTGGAATATCTAAATCATCATCAATAACCAGAAAGAACGAACTTTCAAGATGCACATCACAAGCAAAATAGAAACTGCCCCAAACAGCGGTTATTGAAATTAGATTCCAGAGATCTACATTCAATCACTTCACACCATTTCTCCCATACTTCGCATTATCAACGAACAGGATTCATCCCTTTGTCCGCAAAGCGCCCATTTACCAAGTGCAATGAATCGCAATTTGGGAAGATCTATTTCAATTATCTCATCCCTTTCGATTCGATACTTTCTATGACCGTTGACAAAGATTCACGGAATGTTTGACCGCCTAGTTCAATCGATTCGAGATTTGGAAGATCTGCAGAGTCATCATTTCAACCCCTAAGCAAACCTCGGACAATAAAGGTGCTACCGTAGAAACAGTAAGAAAATGCATTTGCAAAGCCTATTTTAATGGATTGCAGCGACAAAAGACAACTCAACTGGAAATCCCCAGCAAAATCACTAAAACTGTTATCACCAATCTCTAGTGATTTTAGTTGTTTACAATTCAGAATGTGGAATGATTTCCATCTATTTTTCTGATTCCCATCTCGGCTTTGAGTGAACGAGTTACTGCCGATTTTGATCGTTTTCAATCGATTCAATCCATCGATCTTGAATCTTTGCACTGAACTACAACAATTGTTTCCAATGATAATAGTGGTCAGCGAGCCAAATCGATTCAAATCGAGTATGTCATTATTATTATACGTATTTGAAGAAATGGATAATGCAGTAATATTGTCTTGCAGTCTATCTAGTTGGCTCAGATCGGAGACAATGGCTTGTCGTGCAACAGAGAACAAATCAGTGAGAGTTCGAGAGACATCTATTTATAATACTGGAAACAAAACTACTGGAAATAGTCTGTGATTGAACATTCCAAAACGGATCATTATCATATGTATCTTTAGGAAGAGAAACCGATTCAAGACTTGGTATATCTAAGCTATATTACGATTTATGTATTGAGTACTTTCTAGGACTACTTTTTTGTAATGTATGAAACTACCTCCAAAAGAGAAAAGGCGAGTTAATTTGGGAAGATCTAATATCAATCTCTCTGTTCACTAATATCTACTTCGCATTGTCAGAGAGCAGTCTGGATCTCCAGATCTACCATTAAGAGCATGAACATAGAGTTCAATAGACTGTAGAGAAGGAAGATCTATTCCAATCATCGCATCGAGTTAATTCCATACTTTCGAATACATCTGACTTTGATGTACTAAACGAATTACGGCCTAAAACGATAGATACAAGGCTAGGAAGATCTGCATATTGAGCTTTAAAAGTACTAT
Organism: Blastocystis hominis; assembly: GCF_000151665.1. Lineage (NCBI taxonomy): Eukaryota > Bigyra > Opalinata > Blastocystidae > Blastocystis > Blastocystis hominis. The sequence continues at coordinate 256,655 of NW_013171826.1, forward strand.
GTACCTCGGAGTACAAGGGAGCTATAAGCAAAATTCTTCGAATTGTTCTGCTTGCTACCAATCTGAATGGATTGCAGTTGTGGTAGATTCTTCAATTCAAAGTCTCCAGCAAAATCACTGAAACTATATTCACCAATTTGAATGGATTCCAATGATTCACAATTCAATAGGTGGAATGATTTCGATTCATCATTTCCATTTCCATTCCTTTTCTGAGTAAATGAATTCTTGCCGATTTTGATCGTTTTCAATCGATTCAGTCCATCGATTTTGAATCTTTGCACGGATTCAAAACAGTCATTGCCGATTTCGATCGATCGTAACCACGCGAATCGATTCAAATTTAGTTCATTCAGATCGTTACAGCAATGCGGTGAGATCTTCAAATCGGTCACTTGAATACTCAGATTCCTCAAATCCTCTGTTTCCTTGATTGTTATCGTATTATCAGGAACATAAAATAGCTCCTGCATTTCCTGCTGGCTATACCATCCACCGTACAGATTCACGCCACTCACTTCTTCTCCATCTTTCCATTCACATTCTCGAGTAGCGATTCCAGTCTCTTCATCAATCAGACATCCTTTCCCTTCACGAACAAATCGTTCATTGTCTTCATCATAACGAAAGCCACCCATATAGATCGGAATTCGTTTGGTTGGATCTAAACTGTCTGCTCCGTTTCGCTTCAATTCTGTCATCGTGTCTCCCTTAAAGAGTCGAATTACTTCTTTCAACAATCCTTTGCTCCAAATACCTTCTACGACCATGCTACCTTCATTTTCGTTATACTCTATGCCCCAACCTTCTCTTTGGAACTTATTATTGCATTCTCCGTGATACATCAAATGTCCTGTTGTGGCTGACCAGATTTCCATTCGAAGTCCTTTCCTGTGGTTAACAATCTTATAAAAGTTGGTTTGCTCGGTGATATCTCGAAATCGTTGACGGAACTCAACTCGTCCATTCTTATAAGCAATGAACTCATCCAATTTTACTCCTTGTTTAGTTTCTTTCCATTGTTGTTTCAATACGTTATTTTCATACAAATTAACAGAGCCTGTAACAGAACGCAAAAGATATTCATTTTTGTGTTCTCCCTGGAATCGCTGAACACTGTATTGTATTCCCCTCTTTACCAAGGTTTCTGGATCGCCAAGCGTAGTATATCTATCAAGTAAATACTCAGCTCCGTTAATTTCGGTCAACGTTGCTATTCATTAGCACGGGATCAAGATAGTACATTCTCCAACCATTATATTTGACCTAAAATAAAAAAATTATCTGAATAATAAGGATTCCCCTTATTGTGCTGTTTGTTGACAAATCCGTTGAGAATCGTATAAGATGTGGATGGGGAAGCGTTGCCAAGAAGTGTAGATGTGCCTGCGAGGCTTGAGCGTTCAGAAAAGAGAGCATGATTCTGAAAGGTAGATATGGATGATATTTTATCACAACCACTTGCAATTATCTGAAGGCACAATTCAATACCCTCTACGTGGTATTTCAGGCACTATACAAATCTAACTGAGACAAGGTTTTAATTTATGATTCAAGTATGAGTATCGATAGCTATATCGATTGTGTGTAGGAATTAGTGCGAATATCCATCAAAAGAGGAAATGCACTTTGTCATGCTCATAAGTAATTCTTGTTTATTTACACTATAAGCAATGGAATATCGTATTGTGGATAAGAGTAGAGTGTTTGGAAGTCAATCATAGACACCTTTATCTAAAAGCAGATTCAAAATGTTGTGGAATGCGATAATTCACAATAAAAATACATTTTTTCACGAATTGATAGTGAGAATAGATGCTTTTGGAGAAATCAGTCAGAAATACTCGAAAGGTCATTCATTTGTATGAGAATTTGAGAATATTCACATAGAGTTTTCATTTCACTCCTCAGTCTGTCAATTCAAGGATTGATATGAAAACCAAAAATACGGACAGAATAAATAATACATTGGCATGTATTTCATAGAAGAATCCCAAATACTGGAGATCGAAGGGACGATAATCACATGCTTTAATCAATGCTAAGATAATCTTGATAGGCTTGTAATCGATGTTAGTGGATAGTACTGTAATCATGAATATCATATGACTCTTGGTGGATTGAAGATAAATACAGTTTTCAAAGGTAGAATGAGAGTATACGATAGGATCCTACGAATATCGATATTAGAGGTAGAATGTGATTGTTCAAGGTAAATAATCAAGGATCATAGGAAAGGGAATGAGAACACTTCTACAAACAAATCATTCATTAGATATTGGCTATTATGGTAATGGACTATTTTCTAGAAAAATAGGGCAACTATTCCATTTATTAATTAACTTGCTGTGTGCGCAGTTTAGCAAGTATAGTATATGGTTTTCTGTGTTTTTTTGCGACTAAGTAACAGGATGATGACATTTTACTCTGTCAGCCATAGTAGTATTCACCCATATATCTGTTTTCGTAACACAATAGGTCACGTAATAAAGAAGCGTCACAGAGTATTCTATTGTAAAACACTAGGAAGACTGAATTGTGAATCACAAAAAAACCTTAATACTTTTTACAGAAATGGGTATGCATAGAAATAGATTCATAGTTATATAGATTGTAAGTATTATAGTTGTGTGTCAAAAGGGCAGAAATCAAGGATATTTGTGTAAAAAAGCAAATGATGATGAAAGGAATCAACTAATGGTGAGAATAACTGAAGGTATCATAATTTGTCAACATCTTTAAAATGCACTTAGATAAAGAATCATGAGGGATTTTTTGAACAAACCAATTGAAATCTGTTGAAGAAACCCTTCTGCTGTTATTTGGGGCAAGGGCACTGAAACGAACATGGAAATGACCATAATACTTTTCGACCATAAAATAAAACTAGTAAATACACATATATTCGGAGAACAATCAACTAGGCATTAAAGAAGATACTTAGCATTTGCTGATTGGTAGTCATAGGAAGTAAAAACTATGCCATAACGACACCACACTGTGTTGACAAATTGGCAGAATCCACATATCATTTCTCTAGAAATCAAATTGATTTGAAATTTGGACTTGCATACTTTGGAACAACAAACAATCATGAATCAGTTATTAAATAGAATATTCATTTGTTAAACAATTCATTTCACAACGATAGCCAGTACTTGAAGTGATATTGACAAATAAGAATCGATATTTGGTCATTATAGCGAAATACCAACCTTTTAATCGAGATAGTATGATAAAAGAGTGATAATGAATGCATTTTGAAATCAATGAACTGAGTTAATGTAAACAAATCTATGTTAGTAATAGAAAACTGATATCCTTGTGTGGATTTCTAAAAGGTGCAGGATAAAACGTTGAACAAAACATACTTTCACTTTGGCTGCGCTAATCATAGAGTACTTTGGTTAAGGTATTGCCTTGAATTATAAGAAGAGAAAAACACAAAATCGATGCTCATTCAAATCATTTGCTTCAGTATTTCACTGAAATACTCTACTCTTTGATTAATTTTTATTTCCATGTTACAACCCCATTCACTCATCTTCTTGATATCGAATCATCATTTATCATTATCGTATATCAAACATCATTGCAATACATTTTGAATGAGGATTTTCAGTTTGGTTCAGAGAAATGAACAATCAATTAAAAATACAAACTATTGCAGGAATTCTCAAATGACTTGTTATAAAGTATTGTTTTAGAGAACCAAAATATGAAATGGACTTTAATATCCAAAAATAAATAGATATAACAATGTCGATTACTACTTCATCATCATCATCATTAACTGTTATACGTTGAGTAATTCACACAATTATGTAAAAAATGATACTTATGATCATATTAACAACTACAGCACCAAGGCATCTGTGTGATGTATTTGATATTTGGAGTCGATTAAACTGTAATACAATTTCAAAACAAGAAACAACTTCTAACCTAGTCTTTTATTCAAATATCTATAAATTACACTCTTTTAAAAACATCTCTATCACAACATAGATTCAAAGATTACTGGGTATGTCATTTATTATCTATTATCTTTTTTGACTTGATAATCATTTACTGGATTAGAATGTCAGAGTTAGTAACACTGACAGAATGATATTAATAAACGATATTTATGTTTGAATTGTAGTCATCTTTTTTGTACCATTCCACAGCACAAAACAGCACAAATCTCTGTTCAATATTCCTATTTAGACGTATTTGATATATCAACAATCTATTATCATGATTTCTATTTTTCATATAAATGATTAATACACAGAATGATGTGTATATTAATTATTATTGTGTATGATAATTCAAGTCAGTGCTTGCTTAAGCATTTTCCTTGATAACGGACTACGTCACTACTGGATGCATAGGGTCCAATGTATATTATTCTTGAGTGGGATATAGAATAAACTACAGAACCGCATCACTATTTCTATGAAACACCCGATCTCTCCACTTTCACACAAAACATAAATACCTCGTTTCAGTCTATATCTGGGCAATGCATCCTAATGGAAGTGATTTCTACTCTTCTCTGTTTCTCGATAATCGGGGTGTTCACTGAGCTAGCCAATCCCCTTCAATACAAGCTTCAACAGCTGAGCTTTTCTATTGGATGCACTATTCAATACAAACAATTCACAATATAAAAATGACCCAGTTGCTTGTTGCTCTTTGTACATTATTTTGAATCTCTTCTACGAATAGGTTTATTTGTGGCGTCTCTTTCTTGCGATGCTGGCCACCTCTACTTAAAGGTGATAAAACAGAGTGAATATGCAGCATCCGATGAATCCTTTCAAATTATGATGGGAAGTGAGGTAGTTTACGATAGTCCCCCTTTTGTCAACTACGAACTTCGTGAGCTTGACATTTGCATTCCTGAATCGTCAACACGTCAATACTGGCTGCAATTGCGAGATACGTATGGTTGCTGATGATCTCTCAGGTAGGGAGGGAACAAGTTGGACCAGTGGATCCTGGATTGAGATTCAGGGCCAGTATAATAATACGATCTTCAAAGGTACAATGATCGCCAAAACAATGGAGCGTTATCCTCTTTCCTGTATGATTTTCTTTTTCATAATCACTAGTACTAATGCCAATTGAAAAAGGGTCGTCATGGAAGATTACCTTGAATTCTGTTTCTTCTGATTGGAAATCTATTCTTTATGATGACGATACTTGGGAGGAAATGTCTTCTGGTATGGTTAGTACCGGTACCCAATACTTCCGAAAGCATTTTGCTGGCATGTCCTCGTTAGCCGCCTATGAGCTTCGTGTTAACTACCAATACGGTGTTATCTTCTACATTAATGGCTTGGAAATCTACAGGGATAACATGCTACCGGGAGAAGTCAGCTTCATTACTCCCGCCTCTGCAAGCTACGAATCGCTTTCTTATCGCGGTGTCATTCGCAGTGCCTCCGAAATCGCATCCGTAGTCAACGTCTTGGCCATCGAAATACACCTTCCTTCAACCGTTTCGCAAGCAAATGTGACTTTTGACGCCTGGCTCGCGATCTACGCGTCTACCGTCCTGAGCTCCGGCGATTCGTGCTACGCAGTGTCGTTGGAGCCGCAGTCACTGGAGATTTCGACAGGAACGCATGGAGAATACGTGCTGGATTACAATAAAGGATCGTATTGGGGCGTCAGCGCATTAACGAGCCCGGAATGGCTGCGAATGAGTTACAGCAATGTGTAGAAGGCGGGAGAGGGGATTGAGAGAGTAGAGAAATCGCGTTCAACGGCGTGGAGCTGTTCCCCTCGGTGAATCCGTCGAAGTCGGCGAAGAGCTTCCAGCTGGAGGCCTGCCAGAGTGACTGGGAGGAGTGCACTTCGCTGTTGTTCGGAGAGAACGTGGAATACGGTTACGAAACCTACCTTGTGGCCTCGACTCCCTTCTCCAATACTGGCTACAAGGCCATTCGGTTCACTGCGAACGGTAGCAAAGCAGTTGATGTGTGAGTTATAGAAGCGGTCGCTGGGCAGTTGTGGGTGTACGAGCTCCATCCCTTGGTCTGCTCCATCGCCGTCCCCTCGCTCATGACCTTGTCCGCTACCGAAGTGACCGTCATTGCTACGGTGGATTCCGTATCGATCGCTCCGGTGGTCAATGGGTTCTCTGGATGCTCGGTGAGTCCCAGCTTGCCTGAAGGCCTCGAGCTGCACGCAGACACCTGCCAAATCACGGGAGTTATCACAGCTCCACAGTCGCGAACGGAGTACTCGCTGCACTCGACTTCGGGGGAAGGTTACTCGTCCGTCTTCGCGATCACCGCGTTGGCTTGCTCTGGAAATGTGATCGAAGTTACCCGGACATATAAAACGAGCGCGAGCGAAGAGGCGTGGAGCATTGTGGACGATGCCACGGGATTCGCTGAATACACGGAAGCGTTGGAGTCGACGCAGGTGGTCGGAATGGATGTGAGTCGACGTCTCTGTCTGCCATCGAGCCGCTACCGCTTGATGCTGTTCTCTTCCAACGCGTACTGGACGAAGGAGTCCTTCATCTACATCCGAACGATCACTGGAAGCCTCAAGGAAACCATTCTGCGCGCTCGAATGGACGACAAAATGGGCGCGGAGTCTGTGATCGTTTTCAATACGCATTACACAATTCCTGCCGAGTCAACGTGGTACTACAAGATGGGTTCGGTGCCCGAGAATTGGAACAGTGGCATGGTCCAGGGATGGGAATCGGCGTCGATGGGGTCCTTCCCTGATTCCACCAATCAGATTCAGCTGTACAAATCCACATTCACTATCGATTCGCTCGATGGCGTGGGTGGAATTTCTCTGAATATCCGCTATCAGTACGGCTGCATCCTCTATTTCAATTCATTTGAATCTTTCCGGAACGGAGTCGATGGCGCTCTTTCCACGGAGTCGACGAGCTCTCACACCTATTCGGAAGTGAAATACCGCGGAATTACGCTCCCAATTCGTTCCCTCACTCAAACTCCCCACGATTTCGTGTCGAAGGGATTGAATACGATCGCTGTTGCTTTGGTAGCCGCCAATGCAAACCAGAAATCGTCTGTCTTTGATCTCACTCTGCGTATGATCGACTCGACCTCCTCGGCGCGTGTGTTCGACTACACCGTCGAAGGAAGTGGGTTTAGCGGGACTGCCGACTCTGTATTTTTGGACTACTATGGAGCGTCGATCTACAAATCGACCTGCGTCGCGAACTACGTCCAGATCCAATTCAACGACGATCGCCGCGAGTCCATCACCTCCGTCGTATTCAATACCTACTACTACAATATGAATTATCTGCCCGGAGGCGTTACGATTATGGCCAAGAACGACGGGGACTGGGAGACGCTGTCTGTGCAGGAGGGATGGAAGTGGTGGCAGGCGCCGCAGGCGAAGACGGTGCGTTTGTCGGCCGAGAAGCCGTACAACATGTTCCGGTTTGTGAACTTTACCACGGGAAATCCTGACGATTGCTACTGGAAACTCAATCGAATCGGGCTCTATCTCGACAAGACGGACGTCCAGGTCCCTGATCTGACGTACCCCAACACGACCGTGTACCGCAACATCGAAATGGCGGAGCTCTATCCGTCGAGCAATCTCTACAAGGACTTCTCCTGCAGTATTCTTCCGGAAGGATTATACATGGATTCGGCGACTGGAGTAATTCTCGGAACGCCTACGCAGCCGTTCTCTTGGCAGATGATCACAGTCTCTGCGAAAACCATGTGGAATCTGGCCGTGCAGACCACGTTCTTCATGGAGGTCATCGTTTGCCACGATGGAAAGAGCCTCATCACCGCTAATATCCGCACGGATACCGTTCCCGCACAGATCAACACGCGTCTTTACCCGGGAAGCTCGACTGCGTATACGCCTCTCTACGAATTCGAGTCATTCCCGTCGAATACAATGGTCTACCAGGACTTCTGCCTGACCCACGGCTTGTACACCTTCGTAGCCATCGATTTGGCGGTGAACGGCTGGTATTTCCCTGCCGGATACCATCTCTCCGTGGATGTCGGAACGCTTCCGTTCGAGTTCTCGCATGTCCCCGCGGGAGAAGAGATGCCCATTCAGGTGAGCACGACGTTCTCGAGCTTGCTGCCGTTCCAGATCGAGTATGACTATTGGAAGTTGTGGAGACGCGCGGAGAGCGTCCCTGCGGATTGGAAATTGGCTTCGTATAATGACTCGGAATGGGAGAACTTGGTGAGTTCGAACATCACTGACTCGCAGTCGATCACGTTCTACACGCGAAGAACCGTAACGATCCCCGATCTGAGTGTGTATCACGTGCTGAATGTCCATACGCACTACTCTGGAGGTCTGATCGCTTATTTCAATGGCCGCATGGTGGCTCGATTTAATCTCCCCGATGCGTTCGATTCCGAAACGTACGCTCTGGAGCATCACGACGGCTCTCTCTTCTCTAAATTCCACGTCATCTTGCCGGTAGTGGGCGCCCAGAGCGGCAGCAACAACGTCATCGCGTTCGAGATCCATCGACACATCGACGACGCTTCCAGCGACGTCGCCTTCGACGCGACCGGCGTATTCGGCGTGATGGACTGTTCCGAAGTCGTGGATTCAGTGATCGACGTGGAAGCCACCGACGTGTCGAGCGGCGCGGAGGGGCTTTTCGACCTGGATCCGTCGTCTTTCGTCACGCTCTCGAAGCAGAAAGACGCTGTGGTTCGCTGGACCGTCGAGAATCGCATGGGAAGCGCGTTCAACGCTTGGGGATTCGTCGTGGGCGTCGCTGTCAACTCGATCAGCTGGGAGTTGGAGGGCCGTTCGGAGGGTCTGGACGACTTCGTGTCGATTGCCAGACGTGTGGAGTACAACCAAGTCGATCGTGTCAAGGACATGGTCGCCACGCCCGTGGGAATCGCGAGCTTCCGCGAGTTCCGCTGGACTTCGCTGGCCGATCTGCGATCAGCCCCGAAAGTCTCCGCGATCTTATTGCAGTACTGCGTGGCGCAGGGCGATATCTGCGAAGGCGTGGACGATTACCCGCCCGTTCAGGAAGGCCAGATCTCGCCGTCGCGCTGCCCTGAAGGCTACTCTGGCTTCACCTATCGCGAATGCCACGACGGAAAGCTCGGCGAAGTCCACACCGAGAACTGCACGATGAAACTCCCCGGACTCTTTCACTACTCCAAGTCGCTTTTTTCGCTCGCAATCGGACTGAAGAGCGAGATCCCCGCTCCGACGTACCAGAATATCGTGACTTCCTTCCTGATCGACAATCCGGAAACGATCCCCAATGGCCTGCAGTTTAACAACCAGACGGGAGAATTCTTCGGCGTGGCTTTGAACTACACAGAGCCTCGCAATGTTACGGTTTATGCGCTGAACGAGCGCGGAGCGGCGAGCATAACGATCCAAATCGAGGTTCGGGATGCGAGATGCGAAGCGGACGGCTATTTCCCGATGACTCCTGCTGGAGAGGAGTTCGTGTTTGTGTGTGAGACGCGAGGAAATTACATGGGGTCGCTTAAACGGAAGTGCATTGTGGGAGAGATGGACGGCGTGTGGGGAAAGACGCGGGGAGTTTGCATGGCTACACCACTGGCCATTGTGTTGATCGTGGTGGCGGTTGTGGTGGTGTTGGTGATTATTGGTTTAATAGTGAAGGTGGCGGTGAAGAGATACCAACGGAGTGTAAGATCTCGACCTCCACAAAAGAAAACAGTTTCTCTTTTATTGTCTGTTTGTTGTGATACATGCCTTATTTGAGCTGTCGTCTGTAGGGATATGGGAAATGATACTGATCGACTGTTTTCAGAGTGTTATTCAATGGTTTTTGTATGGGTTTGGGAGCACACAATTTTGAATTTGTTTTTGAAGGGACAGTCACTAGAATTATATTAAATAGTATTATCGCATAAAGTCACTATGGAAGAGTCAAGATTGAATGCCTATATTGATTCAATTCAGCAGCTTGGAGCCCATAATGGTGTGGTGAGTGGACTGAATAAATGGTTTATTGTAGGGAGGCCTCGGACTTGGTGATATTGGCGATTATGAAGTGGTAGAAGATGAGGAAAAGAAGAAAGATCCCAAATATGGTGGGTAAAGGTGGTTTATTTTATTATCAGAGTTGTATAAGCACTTTGTAAAGCCTGGTTATCAGCGAATTAGTAAGAATCTGACAATCTTTTCTGATGACGATGGAAAAGAGGGTAAATTGAATAGTGGTTTTGCTATTTTAGATAAGAAAGGTAAGAAGAGTGAGGACAAGAAGGAAAAGAAGGGCAAGAAGGAAAAAAAGGATAAAAAGAAAGAAAAGAAGGATAAAAAGAAGGATAAGAAGGACAAGAAGGATAAGAAGGATAAGAAAGAAAAGAAGGATAAGAAAGAAAAGAAGGACAAGAAGGACAAGAAGGACAAGAAGGACAAGAAAGAAAAGAAGGACAAGAAACACTCCAAGCATTAGTTATACCGTCTTTTATTCTATTATTTGTATAACCACACTCAATCCTGTAGCAAAATAAACCACCCAGTATTTCTTCAAACAAACACTTGAATGATGAGCTCGGTGATGCTTGACGTAGGATGATCGGAATGTATTCCGCATCGGACGCGGCTGAGCAATATTCACCGTCTGGCTCTACACTCAATCAAACGAACAACAACGCACCTTTTTCTTGAAAATTCCCACCACGACAGAGATAATCACAATGACCACAATCACAGCAACCACAATGCAAGCAATGAAAAAGATCCGCTTCCAGTCAATTCCTGAACACTTCCCGTTCATACACGATCCGCTTTCACAGTCTTCTTTCACAGAACACATCTGCGAAGACGGACATCTCGCTACGCATTCGGTACCTCCGCAATCCACATCCGTCTCTTTTCCACTGATCGTTCCATCATAGCATGTATATGGCTCCGATGAACTCTGAACCATCATCTTCGTTAGAGAAACATCCGTGACTCCCAATCCAAGCGATTTAAACAACGTCGTAAAAGCAGAACTCGAGAAGAACGTCTCGATGCGATCCATGATGGTTTGCGCTTCATCTTTTGGAATCACAGTCGTCATCTATGATGCATGTTAAACACAATACAGAACATGAATGCGCAGATTCGTGCTTTCTTCTGCCCAAATATAAGGCAGAATTCCAGGATGGCCTCGCCGGCGCTTTTCCAATCCTCGAATCATCTTGTTTTCCACTTCCACATCCACATCCTCTTCCTCTGTTTCTTTCATTTCCCATACGCGGATAGCCAGGCTGGAAGAGGACACATCTGCAGCAGCGGAAGCAGCCAACCGAATCGATGTTTTCAGATAGGCAATCAACTCATCATCGCTGTTTTCTCCCCAATCGACATACATGGTTAGTGTTGTGTGGAGAATGTGGTGTGTTGTATTTGCAGCAATCGAACTGTCGACCGCTAGGTCCTGGCAACTTTCGCCAGTGTAAGGAGAGTAGCAAATACACCCACTATCCAAGCACATTCCTTGATCGCTGCACTGCGCGTACAGCAACAATCCATCAGAGAGGTTCCATCCCTTCGGACATTGCTTTCCTTCAGAAGGTTTGTCTCCGTCCTTCACAGTAGTGAACGCAATTCGAGTATCCGCAACAGAGTTAGCGATCAGCGGACCGAAAGGTTCCCGACCTGCGATGTATGCAACGTAATCAGTGGTTGGAGTCAAATTGGTGATGTTTAAGGTGTACGAAGTCTCCGAAAGTGCCTGCATTTTCTGTCCCGTTGTAATAACGAGGGAAGATTCGGGCGTGAGAGCGACCGAACGCGAGTAATGAACCACGTAGAGCTCCACTTGCTTTGTCGTAGTCACAGAGAGAATCGCATAGCGAGAATAAGCCAAAATTGAGGGCGATGATATAGAAACTCCCTTGTAGACGATTGTGAGTGTTGGAGCATCCACGAGCTCGACTCCCGAGGACGAAAGCACCGAAGAAACCGTGACCGTCACATCTCCCGGAGCTTCTGGAGTCACAGACAGCTCCACCTCGGTGGTGGAGGATTGGGAAAAGGACGACACTTGTCCGTTTTCCACCTATCATAGAGAGGATTGAGAGCTAGTACAATCACGTTGCTTTGCGCAATACTCTGAACAGGCTGAGAAAAAGTTATGGTGACTGGTATTGGGAACTCCGTTGTGGACCCCTTGACATCAGATTCGATGACTGCGTTGAAGTCGTTCTCTATTTCTGAGATCGATGTCCGGACTCGCTACTCGACACAGTCGATAGATTCGTTCGTGTACTGCTAATAGTACTACTCATGGGGGTCGGAGGGGTAGACGATGTTTCAGCGAAGCAATAAACTGTATAGTCCGTATCAGAGATTACATTGGTCAAAATCACATCATTCACTCCCTTTTCGAGTTGATACTGAGCCATATTCTTGATGAGAGTCTCGTCCGGCTCCGGAGCACCGTAGGGCAATGGAATACACCAAATATAAGAACTTTCGGTGGGGTCGACGTAAATATGAATCAACGTACTTTCAGCGCGAGACCCGACGATTTGAATATCAAATGTTTGGACTGTAAAAAGCAAAGATAAAACAAAAAGAAGCGTTTGTATCTACCCATTACCTAGAAGGTCAAGTGGTACGTTTCTGCGTGTCATTCTGCACTTTGATATAATGATAACATCCACGGTTTGGGATTTGGATTCAGGGAAGGCGAAGATTTGGGGATATGCTTTCCAGAATGATAGGCTAGACAGCTACTTCCTTGATTCACCCGATAGGAAAGTATCATCTCAATTCCAGTGAAGAATCTGAACAGAATATCCGCACATATCTTTTTTCAAGAAAATGGAAAGTGAAGACTCCTTTGAAATGATGAAGCGACTGATGCTCGAAAGAAGAAGCGTCAGGAAATATCTCAACAAGGAAATCCCTATTGAGGAATTGAAGGAAGTGATCTCCCTGGCGCAGGTATCAGATGAGAGATGGCGAGCTATCCACTAGAGAGCCCCTTCCTCCATGAATACCCAACCCTTTAAGGTTATTGTCGTGCATACACCCGAAGACAAGGCAAAACTCGGAAAACTGTCTCTCCTGAATAACGAGCGTATTATTAACGCTGCTTCCGCTACTTTAATTGTGTGCTGTGATTTAGGTTTGGGAAGCTCCTCTCTTTAAGACTAGATCCCGCCCATAGTGCCCATGAGCTGACTGAGCTTTCCCTTGCCCATGGAGTGCCCAAAGAAGAAGCCGAGATGGCCGAGCGAATTCGTACCATTTTCTCTTTATTTGCAACTAGTTCCCGTCTTCCTGAAGAAGGAAACCTTTTTTACCCGCATGAAGGAAGCTTTCACTGGAACTGGCTACAAGGGTGAGCCGAACTCCATCGAGGGCTGGGCTTACAAGAACTCTGCGTTCTTTATGCAGCAGTTCGTGATGCTGGCTCAGAGCAAGGGTTGGGGTAGGATTAATCATGGGCGGTGAGAATAAGGAACGCTGTACATGGGCGGATTCGACGCTCCCAGCATAATGAAGGCCTTCGGAATCCCGAAAACTTACGACGTGTGCTGCCTGATTTCTGTAGGGTATCCGGACAATTCCGAGAAGTACCATGAGCATGCCCGCTATCCTCCTCGTAAGATTGAGAGCGCGTTGTGACGAGTAGAGCAAGTGATCTTTGAAAACGAATTTGGAAAGCCCATGGAGACGCCGATTCACCAAGTGGTTCCGGATCATTTTTGGATGAGCGCTTATGATTGTTTGTTGGACAGACTCTATGGGGTTGTATATTGCAGAAGAATTGGGTGGAGTGGAGTATTTGGCGGGTGAAGCATTGTTGTTTCTAACTCGGATACATTTTTGTAGTAATATCCTTTTGGGGTAGTCTTTTGTATGGAATATATAAATGACCTATCTGTTTGGTTTCGTTCGTTCGATTGACTTGCAGGTGGATGAAGACGTATTAACGGAAATTGAAAAGCAAGCAGCGGAGGAGAGGTGCAAGATCCCAAATCACTCATCCACGAATTCGAGTAGTCAAGTGAATTCAAAAGGAACGACAAATTGGCCGATTATCGGAAGTGGAGCGAAGAAGCCACTCTATTCTGGTCAAAAAGACACATGGGAATGTCCAAACTGTAAATGGTCAAATCGTGTGTCATCCTTACATTGTGAACTCTGCTCATTTGCTCGTCCTACCATTCCAGAAGCTGCTCCTGTGGCGAGTCCTGAAAAAACAGCGCGCGTGCCCCAACCAAATCGTAATTACAGTACACACCTCTCCTCGCGTAACTCTCCAGATTGGAAAGAAAGCCTGCAGCAACACAGCATGTCTAGCAACATCGCTCCCGCCTCCCTAATCTCCACTCCTTCCAAACCCTCCAGAACCATCCTCTCTTCCGATCCAATCATTTCCGCTTCTTTTTCTTTTTCTTCTGCTTCTGCTGCTCCTTCTCCTTCCACTCCCAGCACGCGACGTCGCAGCAGCATCTTCGCCTCCTCCCAAAACCTCATCTCCTCCTCCGGCTTTCCTCTTCTCGACCCCGAAACAATGAAGACCTACATGTTTCCACGTTTCCACGCACCCCTGATCGATAGCTATCCCACCAATTATCCCATTCGAGAGTATCAATACGCCATTGTGTCCACCGCTCTGCTTCGAAACACGCTCGTTTCGCTTCCCACCGGTCTGGGCAAGACGTTCATCGCTGCTGTCGTCATGTATAACTTCTATCGATGGTTCCCCGCGGGAAAGGTCGTGTTTATGGCGCCAACAAAGCCGCTGGTGACGCAGCAGATCGGTGCGTGCTATGATATCGTCGGCATTCCTCACGTTTGCGTTGCCAAAGAGCGGAATAAGCGATAGTCCGAATCGGCCGAGCTGCTTGGGAACCGTCCTGCGGAGGATCGTCGTCGTTTGTGGTCGACGAAACGCGTTTTCTACTGCACTCCGCAGATTTTGCAGAACGATTTGGCGAACGGCGTGGTGGATCCGAAGCTGATAACGTGTTTGGTCGTGGACGAATGCCACAAAGCGCAGAAACAGTACGCGTATGTGGTGGTGGTGCAGCGATTAATGCAGATTCATCATCATTTCCGAGTGTTGGGGTTGAGTGCGACGCCCGGGCAGGACATCGAATCGATCCAGAGCGTGATTAATAATCTGGACATCAACACGATTTGTCTGCGAACGCGCGAAGACCCTGACGTTCGGAAATACTTGAAGGAAGTGCTCGAAGAGGAGATTGTGGTCAAGCTCAACGCGCGTTATCAGAAAATGATCGATGAATGGATGGGGTTCGTGCTGAATCCGCTCATGCGATTGAATAATTTGGGGTTGTTGCCCGAACGAAACCCGCGAAAGGTCAACAAGATGATGCTTCTCGATCTCCAGAGCCGGATTATCAGCGGAAAAGTGTCCGGAGTGAGCGGGCCGCGCCGAATGGAAGCTCTCAACGACATCAAATTGCTGATGAGCATGACGCAGGCATCTGCGGTGCTGTCGACGTACGGAGTCGGCGCGTTCGTGGAGGTTTGGATTGCTCAAACACATCATTTCCAGACGCTAGGCGTGATGTTTCAAGAAACCGCCGTCGAGAAACCGAATCCTGCGAAGGTGCAGTTGGTCACGTCCTCCAAATTCAAAGAGTACTACAACCGAATCTTCCAGGGCGTGCAGAAAATGGAGTACGTCCACCCGAAGCTCGAGCGTCTTCGCGAGTTTCTGATCGATCATTTTCGACGAAACGCGGCGGCGGGACGCGAAACGCGCGTGATTGTGTTTGCTCAGTATCGCAGCTCGGTGCAGGAGATCCTCAACTTTCTGCGAGGCGAGAAGATGATTCGAGCCACTGCGTTTGTGGGACAGCAGAAGCGGAACACGGACGTGGCGATGGTGGGTGAAGACGGCGAGCCGACCGCAGAACACTTGTATCCCGACGAAATCGTTCCGAATACCGCGCATCGAACGATCTCGTCGTATTTTGGGGGTCGCGAGTCGCTGCCTGCGGTCACTTCGGTGCCGTTTATTCAAGTGAACGGACAGTCGCAGAAGCAGCAACAGGAGATTCTGCGTGACTTTAAAGCGGGGAAGTTTAACGTGCTGGTCGCGACGTGC
Source organism: Blastocystis hominis (assembly GCF_000151665.1). Lineage (NCBI taxonomy): Eukaryota > Bigyra > Opalinata > Blastocystidae > Blastocystis > Blastocystis hominis. The sequence goes on from NW_013171826.1 coordinate 272,718, forward strand.
ATCGCGGAGGAAGGACTGGATATCGGAGAAGTGGATTTGTTGGTGTGTTATGAGGGAATTTCCTCCTCGACGCGCCTGCTGCAGCGGAAGGGAAGAACGGGAAGAAAGCGATCTGGACGCGTAGTGATGCTTCTCACGGAAGGAGCGGAGTATCAGAAGCATCGGCGAAGTCTCCAGAAGTACACGGCGATCACGAAAACGCTGAAGACGCGCGGAGATTTGCTTCGGTTCTGTCCTCACATGGACACGCTGTTTACGAGTGGGTTTCATCCGGAATGCGTGAAGGAATCGCTGCACATCTCAGAGTTTCATTACAGTCAGATCGGCGGACACACGCCGAAGAAGCGAAGCCGGACGGTGAATCATTACGTGATGAGTGATGAGAGAAAGCGAAGAGAGAATTCGTGGTGGGAGTCGGCGCAGGGAAAGGAGCTGACGTCGCTGTTATTGCGAGGAACGATCGATGTGTCGTTGGCGATGCGGAAAGCGGAGGGGAGCGGAGAAGAGAAGGAGAATCGATGGGGCGTGTGGCTTCGAATGAAATCGTTTATTGAAGGCGAGAAGTGGAAAGAGGCGTATCCGGAATCGCTGACCGGAACGTGGCTTTTGGATGAGAAATCGATTCATCGGAGCGTTTGGGTTGGTGAGTGGGTTCATGGAATAGTTGCCGAGTTATTCCGGAAATGCGGAGAATCGGCAGAGCCGCCGAACGATGGAATCGCTGCTGAATGAGATCATGAACACGTCGATTTCTTCGGGGAGCGATGACTTCGAATCGATGGACGAAAAGTGGGTTTCATTGTGGAGTGAATGAGGGGTAGAATGCCTCCGATCGAAAGTGTGTTGGATAGTGTGAAACGCAGAGCGGACGAAGCGTTGATGAATCGAAAGAATGGAGTGGAGGAAGAATCGAGACCCAGTGGGATGGAGGAGAAACGACGCAAAGTGGAGGAAAGGAAAGGAGAGGAAGTGAGTGAGATTATTGACATTTCGGAGGATGATGAATCGGCAGAGTTGAGTAGTTGTTCTGAAAATGTGAATCCATTGGTGAATGAAAATGGAAAAGAAAATGGAAATGAGACGAAATTGAATCATCAAAATGAAATGAGTGAAATAAGTGAAATGAGTGAAATGAGTGAAATAAGTGAGATTGAAAATGATTCCAGTGAATCAGAGAATGATTTTCTGGTGAGGGCAAAACCGATCGCAAATCAACTGAATCAACAGAATGAATCAGAGAATGAAATGAATGCGCCGAATTCATCAAGCGATTCAGACGATAAACCGCTCATTGAATTGAAGCCCTCCTCCATTCAATCCCATCCAATCCATCAACAAGCCAATCATGTATCGGATTCGGAATCCAGTGAATCGGATAACGAGCCGTTAGTGAAGCCGCCATCCACAACTCTCCAATCCAATCGTCCCCTCCAATCGAACAAAAACGATTCAAAGAACGAGCTTTTGCCCTCGAAACCCATTTCATCTCACCCAACACCCAGCGAAAGCGACAGTTCCGAAGACGAACCCATTCTAGCGCTCTCCTCTTCCATTCTTCCTCTTTCCTCTTCTGTCCCCTCCACTTCTCCTCCCCAACTCATTCCTCCTCCTCAACCCACAACCAAAAACCCGCTTCCAAATGAGCCAATCGTTCTCGGCGATGACAAGTCAACCTCCTCCGATTCCGATGATTTCCCGATCGTTCCTCCTTCAGCCAATCCTCCCAAAACGTCAATCAACCCAAGAGAAGCTTCTGCGAATCTTCCCAAGCCTTCCTTGCCTCCTTTGGAGAATTCCACGGTTTCCCCTTTGACCGTTTCGGCGGTTTCAGCGGTTTCAGCGGCTCCGAAGCCGGTTTGTCGAGATGGAACGAATACTTCAAGTTCGAATTCTTCGCTTCTGATTCCCGTGTTTCGCTCGACGTTGGAATCGCAGCAGCATCCACTGCCCGATCTCGCTGGAGAATTCGATTATCCCGCGGTGAAACCGCCTCCATTGAGTCGAGAAGTGATCAATGAGTTGTTTCCACGAAGCAAAATGGAGAAACAAGGCGTGGAGAATGCGGTTTCGAAGGTTGTGGAGAGGAGTAGCGTGGTGTGTCCGCTTTGTTTGGCGCTCTGCGAAGACGCGGAGAGTCTGCGAAGACATATTAACACGGCGTGTGCGATGTTACCAGCTCCGATTCAAACCATGGCAGTGAATTCAAAACTCAACGAATCGACTCGATTCGACTTCCACAGAAACCAAACGCCCATTCAATCGCCATTGCGAAATAGAAATCAAACGCCTATTCAATCTCCTTTGAGAAACAAGCAAATACCCGTTCAATCGCCATTCAAAGGCAATCAGACGCCGATTCAATCGCCTCTTCGCGCGGCCTTGGCGCCCATTCGATGTCCGCCATCCTCAGGAAACCATGCGATGCTTTCTCCTCGTGCAGAGCAAGCTCCCATCGTTCCCAATGCTGTTTCGACTTCGACTAAAGCAGCGAGTTCCAATTCCAATTCTAATTCTAATTTTAATTCCAATTCTAATTCTAATTCTAATTCCAATTCCAATTCTAATGCCGCCACAATTTCAGCTTCGGTTACTCCGATCAACGCCGTTTCGACTGTTCCTCCTCCTGCACAACCGACATTGACTTCGATTCCGCACTCTGCAGACGCGATCAAGCAAGAAGTGAAGGAATGCTCTTCGATCTCGCTGGTCACAAACTCCACGATCAACGGCAGCGATCTAGGCATCAACCTCGAGGACTTAGACCTCTTCGAAAAGGAACTCGCGGCGAACGCAGAGCCCTCCCCACCAGTCTGCTCGATCTGCAGAGATGCATCACAGGACGAAAACAACCCGCTTCTCTGCTGCCAGTCCTGCAAAGTCCTCGTTCACGCCAGCTGCTACGGTCTCTCGGTTCCTCCTTCGTCTGCCTGGAAGTGCGACGTAGCTTTCCTCTCTCTGAATCATCGTTAGAACTGCGCTGCCGGACTTCCTTCTGTGGTTTGTGGCTTGTGCGGGCGAGAAGGAGGCGGAATGAAGCTGAGCGTGGACGGAATCTGGGTGCACATCGCCTGTGTGACGTGGAATCCGAGCCTCCTCTTTCAGAACATCGACACCATGCAGCCCTGCGAGATTCGTCCCGTTCTGAACGCGAAGGGGAAGCAGAGCTGTGCGGTGTGCGGGAAGACGGTCGGCGTTCCGGTGAAGTGCTGCGAGCCTGCGTGCTCGAAGTATTATCACATAACGTGCGCGCAGGACGCCGGGTGTCTGCTGGACGCGATGGCGACGAACGAAGGCGTGGTTTTCACGCTTTCCTGCAAGACGCATGCGAGCGAAAAGGCGGAGGAAGGGACGGGGAAGGAAGCGATCGCGGAGCGAGAAATGGAGGAGCTGGAGGAAGAACTGAAGGATATTGATTGGGACGAAGTGCAGGCGTTCGGGGAGGAGTTTGACGCGAGTGCAACGAAGCGGAATGGGGAGAGGAACGAAAGTCCAGCGAAGCGAGTGAATCAAATGGGGAATCCACACTCCCGTGTTTGTTTGAATCCCTCGATGGCGCTTTGTCCGATTCACGATGCGTGTTTCTGATTCAACAAACAATCGAGTACGCAATTTATTCGTCATCCTCATCATATTCCTCTTCCTCCTCCTCGTCGTCATCCTCTTCCTCCTCTTCCTCGTCATCATCCTCATCGTCGTCATCGTCGTCATCGTCGTCATCATCGTCATCGTCATCGTCATCATCGTCATCATCATCATCGTCGTCGTCTTCATCCTCATCGTCATCGTCCTCCTCTCTATTCTCGTGGATCTCCGCCTTGCGTACGAACTGATCCGGGTTCTTCTGATAGATGACTGCCAGCGTGGACAGATTGGCAATCAGCAGATCCAGCAGCGACGACTCCACGCCCTCCGCCGTATCGCTGATCACCGGGTGCTCCGCCAGCACGATCTCCGCGGCCGTCTCCGGGTCCTGCGACAGCAATCGCCAGTAGATGTAGCCGCGATCGCGGAGATCGGGATCATCGCAGTTCTGCGTGACGGTGTTGAGGATGTCCTTGACGAGGTCCTTGGACTCGTTGGGCTTCTGCAGGAACAGCTTCACCGTGGCGGTGAGCAGCGAGAGCTGCACGTTGATCGGCTCGTCGTCGAAGCCGTCCAGGAAGGTCTCCAGCAGCTCTTCGGAGTTGTCGATGCGGTCCGCGTACTCTCCGATGATCCAGATCATCGCGGACTTGGCCTCGGGCTCGTCGAGCGTGTCCAGATTCTGGCAGAGCGTGCCGATGATCGACTCGTACTTGTTCGGATAGCGACGGAAGATATCGCGGATCACGATGATCGCCTCCTGCACCACGTAGTTCGTCTTCTCCTGGATCAGGCTCAGCAGCGCCTTCACGCAGCGCTCCGACACCTTCTCCAAGCGGATGGCCAGACGGCCGATCGAGCGCACCGCCTTGCGGATCACCTCCACATCGACTTCCTGGGCGTAGCCCTTGAACTCGGTGAGCACCTGCTCGATGTTCCGCTCGGTGGCCAGCTTCACCATGATGTCCATCTTCTCCTTCTTCACGTAGATCGGGTCGTTGTACTTGCAGAAGAACACGCGGATCTCCGTCTGCAGCACGTCCGGACGCTTCTGCACCACCAGGTTGATGTTGCGCAGCGACACGAACTGGATCTCGGGGTGCTCGCTGGACAGCAGAGTCACCAGTGGCGGGCCCATCTTGCGGACCAGCGATCGGATGCTGTCCTGTCTCGTGATGTGCTCCATGTACACCATGATCACTTTGATTGCGCTCAGCACCACCGCCGTGTTGCTGTGGTTCAGACGGGCCTGGATTCGCTCGATGATCGCCTCCGCCTCGCGCTCGTCGCGCGGCTCGTAGCGCGCCAAGCAGTCCAGAATGTACACCTGGCCCCACTCCGTGCATTCCGTCAGCGCCACCATCAGCTTCTGCAGCATCGACGTCGAGATCTTCAGCACCTCGCGCGGAGAGTTGTCCTGGATCTCGCACAGCGCGGCGATCGCGTTCGCAACCACAGCGGAGTTCTCATCGGAGATCATGTCGTGCAGAGACTCGATGAAGCCCTGCTCCTCCACCAGCGTGGGGCTCACATCGTACAGCTTGCAGATACACATGGCAGCGGTCTTGCGCACGTACGGATCCTACGCATTAGCAACCACACCCAAAACGAAAAACGTACAGGATCGGTGATGCTGGTACGCAGAGGCTCCGTCAGGTATTCAGAAATACGCTCGACGTGGATGCAACCCATGGTACGCACAGCCAGAGCACGAATCAAAGGATTCTGATCAGCAGCATCCTAAAAGTGAACTGGAACGACGAGACGTACACGAATGAAGGACTGCACGGCCAGAAGAGCCAGATCGGGCTGCTCATCGGCGTAGTTGATGAGGTACAGGTAGCAAAGCTTTCTCATCTCGATATCTCCCTGCTGCATACAGTTGATGACATCAATGAAAAGATCAGAGACGTTCTTATCGATAGTCATCAAGGCAATGACCTTCTTCAAAGCGTCCTTTTTCTCATCGACGCTGTTGGAGGCAAGCTGCTGCTTCAGCTCATTTACTTCTTCTACAAATTAGGCGACCCAAAAGGAATCGAACCTTTCTTGTTATCTCCAAAGAATTTGCTGGTAGTCTGAGTGACCTTCTTGATAATATCCATGATTTATATATAGAAGACCTCTTGATCCAAGAATAATGAACAGAATCCAGAAATGAAGTACGACATACAAATGATTATAGATATAACCCTGTGTTAGGGGGACGACACGCAAACGCAAAATGAATCTAATCCCTCCTAGACTCTTAGGGAGTATGGAGATATTGAATCGTGTACCCACTACACCCACAGCATTTTTCAACAATCATTTTACACTGTCTACCAATAGTGTCGTCAAATATCTGCCCTCCGTAGAGGACATTCTGGAGCACATTTTGGCTCGTAGATTTGGATAATGAGCGTGATGAAAAGATTCGGAAAATACGTTGAAAGATATTAGTCTAGTGATAGACAATGGATTGCTGCAACGAGCGGGAGTGATTATCGATAATAGGCAAATTCGGAAAGTCTTGACCTTTCCGGGGAATAAAGTGTTCTATGAGTTTACTGTAGTAGGAGTAGGAGTAGGAGTAGGAGTAGTTTTATCTTCATGTGATTGCTTAGAGGAAGGAGAGAGGCGAAGAAGTGCACTATTGTCTCCGACATCACTGTACGTGTCCTGAATTCAAGGCGAATCTAACGAAGAATAATTCAATACAAATGGTGAGGGATGGGAGTGGTATTTTGAAAGTTAGTGCGAGCATTTACTGGCAATTGCCCTGTGTGAAAATATGAATATCAGTATTCCGGAAAGAAAGGTTCATTTGGTGGATGTTGTTAACTCGTTCTGAAATGCATTTTCAGTGTTTACTCTATTTGTTTTTTAAAAATGGATGGGAATAGGAATCTTGTGCATGTCTAAATAACAATTCAAAATAGCAGAGCATGTTGTATTTTGATTATTCCTCTTACTAGTATTCTTTGGTGGGAACTGGAACATTGGCCAGGCATTCAGAGAAGTAAGACAACATGGATATCGATACATTAATGGTAACTCTGTCTCATTTACCACCTGTACTCATGGGTCGTGATTTCTGAGCAAATAGTCAATTAAGGATAAAATACCAAATCTAACAGACTTTACACGCGCAGTAGATAACGCAGTTTGTCTTTTGGAAGCTCGCGCCACCAAGCAATCCGCCAACACGAATCTGAGGACGTCCGAGTCGTTTTGCATCTGAATCGGTTATTTTTAGAGGCAATTTGTCGTCAAGCGGTCTTTCTTCCCCTGGACATTGCGCCAATGAACTATCCAAGGTAATTCGAAGTATTCGTCGGCTCTACCTGTGCTTTTGTGACCTATTCGATATGTTGGAGAACTGTGTGGACACGATCGATATTTCAAAGAAGAAGGCGATCTACCTCCAAATAGAACCATCCGTTGTTTTGATAAAGGCACTCTTTTTCAAAGTCGTCTAATGCGTAGAATTCTCTTGCAGACATAGAAAAGAACCACTCCGACCGCCTCTCCCAAGAAGGAATCCGCTTTGCCTACGACGAAGTCTACGCCGCTCTCGATGCGTTCGTCTCCTCGGTGAACAACGAGCGCCTTCTGCTCGAAGAGAAGAAAGCCCTTCCCCACCACCCCAACATCCTCCTCATCCTGACCTCGGGCCTCTCCAACAAGGAGGTCGAGGCCTCCATTCGCCGCTACATTCCATGCAGCGACATTTTCCCTTGCGACGACCATCCCCTTGTTATCCCCTCCTTCCCTGAGTCCGACCTCAGCGGCAGCTACATCCGACCCTCCTCTCCCGGCCTTCTCGACTGGGAGACCGACTCCCTCAACGGAGAAACCGTGGAACCGAGCTCTCCGGACCGCTCCAACCGCTCCAACCGCTCCGCGAGTCCGTCCATCGGGCAGCCGGTCCAGTTCCCGAACCTGGCGCACTTCGCTCGCTCCTCCACGATCTTCCACCACCACTACACCGCAGCCGGCGGCGAGTGTCCAGGCCGCGCCACGCTGCTCACGGGGCAGCTCCCGCCGATCCACGGCGTGCGGACGTCGCTGGAGAAGCAGGGAATCCGCGGCGAGCTGAAGATCGACGAGGTCCCGACGCTGGGCCACTACCTGAACGCAGTGGGGTACGACGTGGTGTACAAGGGGGAGTGGGGCCTCAGCGAGGTGCAGGCCATGCAGGAGCACCCGCTCTTGGAGCTGCTGGGCGTGGATCGGAGCGATGAGGACCTGCAGCCGTACGGGTTCACGGAGTGGGAGTCGCACGACGACGCGAGCTGGTACGAGCGATGCATCAAGATCACGACGGACGCGGTGGAGTGCATTCGCCGCCGCGAGAGCGTGATGAGCTCGGAGAGCATGCGGGGGAGCTGCCCGCCGCCGTGGGCGCTGGTGGTGAGCTATCCGGACATCATGCCGCGCGTGGAGAACGAGGGAAACTGGCAGATGGTGGTGCGAGAGAACGATTTATCTCCGATCCACGGGTCCTGGGCCGATTTCTCGATTCTGCAGAAGGAAAATCGGTCGTTGGGACTCACGGGGTCGCTCTCCTGCTCGAATTTGCATCGATTGGGCGCGGAGAATGACGACTCGTGCGCCTCGCCGCTCTATTCGTCTTCGCCTACATCCTTCAAGCCGTCCTTCGCATCGACCTCGTCTTCCGATCAAGACACGCCACGCGTGCAGAAACACTATCGCGATTATTGTTCCCAAGTGGCTTCTCCCGATTCCTCCTTCAGCAAAAACTACCACTCCCAAGTCGCCAAACTGGACAATCTTCTGGGCGAATTGCTCCAAGAAGTTCTGCGGAGCGATGCGTCCAACACGCTCATTCTCTTCACCTCCACCACCGGCAATCTCGTCGGCGACCACGGGCTCTGGGGCAGTTGCTACTGCGGCTACGAAGGCGCTATCCAGGTTCCCTTCATCCTCCACTTGCCTCAGCGATTCAACAGTCAGCGCGCGATGCTTCGCGACGAGCTCGCGCGGATGACGTCCTCGATCGACGTGCTTCCGACGCTCTTGTCCCTCGCGGGCGTGGATGTGATCGAGACGCAGAAACGGCTTCGGATCACACATAAGAAGGTCCTGCCGCTGCCTGGCCGGAATCTGTTCCACGACGACACGGCTGTCTCGATTTATTACCAGTCCGAAGACGTGGCGATGCCCATTCATCCTTCCTCGCCTTCGCCGCATTGCGTCCTCCCCATCTTCGAAGGACCCACAAACCACGTCGTGCTGCAGAGCCGATCGATCGCTGTTCTCATCGCGCAGCTTCATCGCCAAGGCCAGAAAGACGCGAATCGACGAATGAAGCTCTGCTATTACTCGAGTGATCCGCGCTCTGCGAGCAATTGCCGAGCTCTTACAGAGGAGAGAGAGAAGGAATGGGAGTGGGAGCTGTTCGATTTGGATCAGGACGAGGACGAGGTAGAAATGAGGGGGCCGTGCGATGTAGGCGTGTAATTTGATCAATGTGAAGGACGAACGCGAAACAGTGAAGGAAATGAAGAGGCTGCTCGCCGATCGGTACAATGAGCTGTGTGTGATGGTTTGGATGGGTCGGAGGAGTGAGGTGTAGAAGGAGGAGCTGGAGGGAGATGAGAAAACGAAGCGATTGTCGTTGTTTTCGTTCAAGTTTAAAAAGAACTCGCAGGAAGTGAAGTGGAAGCAGTTCTACTTCCTCGTTATTACGCTGGTTATTAGCATTATATCTATTCTTGTTCGCTATATTCTATCTTCTTAGTTTGCAGTGTTTGTTTGAAAGGCTCTTTCTTTCCCCGATGGACGCAAACGAAATTGATCTGGATGATCTGGACAAATCCGATATCAGTAGTGACTGGGATAGTTCGGTGGATGAAGCGCCTGTGATGGAAGTCGTCGAATCCCGTGGGGAACAAGAGGTTCAGGAAGAGCGGATGATTGCTGAAGAGCAGCTGAGAGAAATGCAGAGTGATGAGGAACCCGACAGTATTCCTCGTAGATTTTCACGATCTTGTGTAATAAACAGGCACAAAGCACGAGATTGGACAGGAAGAATTGAAAGTGGATGAGATTACAGAGGTATTGGATACAAGCGCGGTTCTGATCCACGCCGGATATGTTTCACACGTGCTGGAAGGCAGCTATGTCATCGATGCAGGCCTTAATGCAAAGTATCTCTCGTTTGGAAAGTGTCAATCCTAGGGCTGTTGAAGAGAATACAGTATTGTACAAGAAGACGCTAGAGCCCATTGGTCGTATCATGGAAGTGTTTGGTCAAGTGGAACATCCCTTTTACATTTTGCGCTGGCCAGAGAACATGGAAGATCCTCATTTGCAAGAAAACGACGAAGTTTACATGAACAACACAACGATCCAGTACATTTTGCCCGCTCAACTCAACCACATCGGAACTGATGCTTCCAATGTGTATGACGAGGAGCCCAACGAAAAAGAGATCGTTTCGATCGAGTGTACGGAGGATCTACGAGGCGGAGAAGTGGTCGACGAGTCCGAGATCGTTGACTACCAGCGAGATTATGTTATACCTTCGCTGCCAAACTCTAAGTCACGTCAAAACCCAATGCAGACAGTGATGGCGAATCCAATGCAGACAGCGATGCCGAATCCAATGCAATATCCTATGCAAACAGCGACATTCAACCCTTTCATGTCTGCAGTTGCTCCACAGCCAGCGCAGTCGGCGCAGTCCGCACAGCCAGCGAATGAATACACAGGATTGGATATTCTTAGGGACTCATATTTCTACATTGTTTGTAACAAACACTTCGACTGCAATCGGTCATCCATTGTTTACCAGTCGTCGTCGTCATCACCGAACAGACCGCCTCCGCTCATATCAATGTCTTCCTCTTCCTCCTCTTCCTCTTCCTTCGCCTCCTCCTTCTTCTCCTCAGCAGCAGGGGCAGCAGCTCCAGCAGCGGGGGCAGCAGCACCTCCGGTGGGAATGGACACCAGCTTGTCCAGACCCGAGGCGATCAGCTCCTCCACGTTCTTTCCCTCGAGGTCAGCAAGGAGCTTCTCGATCTTCTCGTCGTCGCTCTCAGCACCAACGGCCTCCAGCACGGACTTGATGTTCTCAGCCTAGGTATAATAAAATAGCAGCGGTAAAGCACGTACGGTGGGCTTCTCGTTTCCACCGAGGACCAGCATAAGGTAAGCAGCAAGATGTCTCATCTACACAAATATAAGCTTTCCAATTCCATGAATGCCGTCTCCATTGACGCAGCAATCAACTCGCACACTACGTACATTAAGCAGTCAAACAACAACGTTTCTTAGTCTGGAAGAAAAATGGAACAAAATAACGGTTATTTCTGGAAATGAAAAAGGAGATCAATATGCTCCGCTTTGTATTGTATTATGTTGCACAACGTACATACACACGAATACTCGATCATTAACCACATCTTTTCGAAAAAACAATGACTCAAGACCATTTCCTTTCTATTCCTCATTCGATGGATGATGTGAATCTAGTGAATCCTATTTCACGGTCGAATACGTTTAATAAGTTTCGAATCAAGGAGATTGAAAAATGTGTAGGGGGTAAATTGAAGAGTAGGTATAAAAACAGAATCAAGGGGTACCAATCGATTGACTACGCAATTGTATAAAGAATTGAATCTCCAAAATGGTAAGTTGAATTACTGTGAATAAGTACGGTCGTACTACCCATACGATGACCGATTTTGTGGAGAGCACGGTTTCTCACCGCAATCGTAGACTCGCGGTCCTAAGAAGCATTTGAAGCGTTTGAATGCACCCAAGCACTGGATGCTTAACAAGATGGGAGGAGTGTGGGCTCCTAAGCCTAGCTGTGGTCCCCACAAGCAGAGAGAGTGCCTTCCTCTGCTGTTGATCATCCGCAACCGTCTGAAGTACGCTCTGACCAATCACGAGGTCAAGATGATCTGCATGCAGCGTCTGGTCAAGGTGGACGGCAAGATCCGCACGGACTCTACCTTCCCCGCCGGTTTCATGGGTAATTAGCAAAGAATCGAATCTTAGTTTCAGATGTGGTGACTCTGGAGGGTTCTTCCGACCGTTTCCGTCTGTTGTACGACGTGAAGGGCCGCTTCGTCCTTCACCGCATCGACGAGAACGAGGCTCAGTACAAGCTGTGCAAGGTTGTGAAGCGCCAGCTGTCGAGCAAGAAGATCCCGTTCATCGTGACTCACGATGCTCGCACGATCCGCTTCCCTGACCCCACCGTGAAGGTGAACGACACCGTGAAGGTGGATCTGAAGACGAACAAGGTGATCGGCCATGTGAAGTTCGAGGTGGGCAACCTGTGCTTCATCACGAAGGGACACAACATTGGTCGTGTGGGAGTGATCGTCCATCGTGACAGACACTTCGGATCCTTCGATATTGTGCACGTTCGCGATGCGGCGGGTCACGAGTTCGCCACCCGTCTGAGCAACGTGTTCATCATCGGCGAGGGCAACCAGCCCATGGTGTCTCTGCCTAAGGGCAACGGAGTGAAGCTCAGCATCATCGAGGAGAAGGAGATGAGAGAGAAGAAGAACTAATCGCTGGGTTGTAGCGAGAATTTGGAGTGGGATGTTTGTTGACAGAATTTTGTTGGAACATGGAAGTAGAGAACAAGGAGGAGCAGACGGGGCGATTTAAGATCAAGGATTGGAACGCCGTCGTGATGTGGTCGTGGAATATGGATGTTGACACGTGTGCTATTTGTCGAAGCAAACTGATGACGTTGTGCATCGACTGCCAGGCCAAGGTGAATTCAGGAGAGAAGGGTGACTGTAAAGTAGGTTTGTTCAATTCGCGTAATCTTCAGGTTGCATGGGGTGTGTGTAACCACGCATTCCACGCCCATTGTATTGATCGCTGGTTGAAGACGAAGAAAGAGTGTCCGCTCGACATGAAGCCTTGGGAGCTGAAGAAGACCGATTCGCTGTAATTTATGACTCTACACCCTGTTTCCTATATCCATTTTCGTTTGTAAAGCAAACATCAGCACATAAAGGCACAGTTACATAATAATCATCTTCTGCTTCAAATAGCTTCGAATCGACCGGACCTGCACAATCGCCACGACCACCATCACCAACGCCTCCAACATACTCCACACAAAAATCATTCGGTTATCGCTATCGTCTTCGTCTCGCATTTCTTTTTCCTTCGCCTTTCGTTCAAATTCAATCAAAAAAGCTCACATTCTGATACTTCAGCTCCTGCGTCATCTCCTTCAGCACCGTGACCAGCGAGTTGATCGTTTTATCCACCTCGTTGATGTCTTCCACTTTCGCGAGTTTCGTCGTGTTCACTTGCTGGATGCCATGTTCCACGGTGAAGTAGAATCTCTGACAATGAATGGGCGCTTATTCGACTACCAGAGGGTTGCCATATTCCCAGAACTCGTCTGGAAGCTTGCGAGATAGCTCCACACAGATCTTGTACATTCCACTTTCGTAAGGGGTAAAAACAAGCTTTCCCTAACGGTGAGAAAGAGGAAGAGACCAAAAAACAGAGTCCTTGGCGTTCGTTTCCATGAACCTGGCTCCGAGGGGAGTCACGACATACATTTTGGCATTCTAGAATAATCACCAAGGACTTCCTGTGTTACCAAATCGTCACCGTCATCGAAGTCCGGCTTATACAAGAAGAGGTCGTAATTACGATATTTGAAGACAATAGGCTGGGCATCTACCTGCTTTTCAATGATACAAAAAGGTTGTTGCTAGTCGATCAAAACAAAAGACAAGAAGCAAACATATTCCAAGTTGATGTAATACGCTTGGGAGAAAGCTGTGAATGATTCCGAACAACGCACACCCTACCGACGAGAAATAGGAAAACAGCGAAAGCGCTCTTCATGCTGAAAATATGCACTTTCTCAGCAAATCGGAATTCCGCGGTTTTTCAACAAACAGAACAACAAAGCTGACTTTCCAAATACTCGAAGAAATCCACGCGCTCCAGCTCCTCCATTGTCGCAGTCACATACTCAAACGTCTTTTCCTTCAACTCCTTGAGGTTCGGGAATGATCCAGTTCGGTTAAAGAACGACAAAATCGAGTGAATATCGCGCCTGAGCATCTGCTCTGCCTGTTCGTCGTCCTTTTCCACCGCCTTCGCCAATCCGGTGAGATAGATCGTTCCGCCCCACATGCTACGGTTCAATCGATTCCGTGTCCAAACAGCAATTTTTTCTCGCTAATATTCCCGTGAACCAGTCCGGCTCGCATGTACAGATCGCGCAGCAGGCGCACGCACTGCACCAGCGTGTCTTCCCAGATCTCAGGGAACGCGCTGAGCGCTTCTTTGAGGGTGGGAGCAGGTCCATCGCCATCGCCGATCATCTCCATCAAAACCAGACAGTCTTTCTGATCGATCGGCTCCGGACAAGCGATTCCCAGCCTTGCCAATCGCTTCAAGTGTTCGAATTCGAGCTGCGCGAGACGGAATTCGCGCGGCAAGTCGGGATCGAGAGGCGGCAATTCGTCGGCGGCTTTGGAGGCGTAGGGCTTTCGGAACTTCTTCACGCACATCCATTTGTCGTTCACTCCGTCGTACTGCGAGGAATCAAGCGGAAAATGAGAAAAGTACGGTGGAGATGATGTCGGATTCATGTCCGTTCTGAATGATGTCCACGTAATTCCCGAAATAGCCCTTTACGATCCACTACGCGAAATCAACAACAAAAAAAGTGGATTGAAACCTGGTGGAGGCAAACCAGTTGCGCGTCGTTGAACACAAAGTCCACCCAATCCGGGTCTTTTTTCTCGTGGATTTCGCGGCTTCGCCGATGATTCACGTAGTTCCGCATTTTCACTAAGCTTTTGTCGTCGATGGAGAATTGTTCCAAGTTCCCTGCGTTGGTGATGACATGTTGGAGACGAGCACTCTGGGGTTAAGTGGCTAGGATTGTGGGAATGGATATGTTCACCTTGCCTACAAAGTATTTATCGTGTTTGGTGGTTTTCTAGGTGGCATGCAATCGGAATGGCTACTGTGGGGAGAACAACGTTCTTGTCGTTGGTTTTTCCGCCGTAGTGGCTGTTCACACCTACGTAGTGTCTTGTATCCTCGTCATCGAAATGGAGGGAGGGAGAAAGATCACTTAAGGGGATTACACCGTAGGTTTTTGGACTTTCGGTTTTGTCTTTGATGAATTGTCTTCTATAAAACTCACATCTTGAGCCGCTTCTATCCTTTGCATGGTCAATCTGGTATTGTCGTTCTTCTTCAAACTGTAATTGCATGGCGAGCGCGTAGTCTTCAGAGGTGTCCTCTAGATCAGCTGAAAAGCCTAAAACTACCTGGCTCTTGTTCCTTTGGAGTTTCCCTGAGTCGGTCGTGCTCTTCTTGAAGACTGAGAGCGGCTGCTAAACTTTCATCTAGTTACGACCCATCCTAAACTGCTACCCGCTTCATACTTTAAATACTCTTCTGCGCATAATATTAAGCTCTATCTCTTACGAGTTTTACGTTCCGCTTCTTTGTGCGCTTCCTCTTCTTTCATGATTTCAGCAAAAGAGATCGTGGGCTTTGGGACAGCTACCTTTGCCCAAGGACATGCTTTCTTAGGTTTCGTTTCAGAGTTTTCCATTTTCGAAAAAAAGTAACAAACGTTTCAAAAGATTCTTTGAAACTCTTAACGAATTCTTTCACTATTCTCCCGAGGATAATAGGAAATGGTGATTGCAGACGAGGGGGAGCTATGTCACGAATAGTAATGTATTATGTAAACAGCACGTTGCTTTGAACTTTGATGCAACTTTTTATAGGCTCTTTGAAAGTGTCCACTATTTGATTCGTTACGATTTCAACCATGTTTGCACAATCCCATAATTTCACTGTCGTGTAGCAAGCCAGTACCAAGTTGAGAAAGACCACTCAAACGCGCAATTCACAAATCTTTTCGAAATGATTTCTTTATTCGTTCAAAGAACGGAGGAGGAGGCAAATAGGGCGCTTGCTAAAAATCCCACCTCTTTGGACGTTCCTCGTGAGATTTACAAGAAAGCTTTGGAGGCAAAGATTCTTGACACAAAGCGCTGCAGTTCTGTGAGAGAACGAACTGGCTATGAAGAAGAGATACGCGAATTGTACATTTCCAGGGCGGCTATGGAAATCCAGATGGGGCAGAAGAAGCAAGCCAATTTGGTGTTTGAGGAAGCGATGAAGCTCGACTTTTGCCGTCGTGACCCTGTTTTCTGGAAAGCCTACATAAACTTCTTCATTCGCATAGGAAAATATGAAAGGGCTCGCAAGCTCTTCAAAAAGTCGTTAGAGCATGTGGATGTATGCTTTCGAACTGCAGAATAACGGTTAGCACAACTTGGAGCAACAAATCTGGGACTACTGGGTAAAGTTCGAGCGAAGCATGGGGAGAAACAGCCTAACCGTGGAAGAGCTGAAGCGAGAGGTGAAACACACCACTCCTCCCAGTAACGGGAATTCGTCGGTGTCAAACATTTTCCAAATCTTAACGTGTAACGGAACTGTAGATGTGAATGCAATGAGTGGTACTCGCTTGCTTTGTGAATTCACGACTAGAGGTGAGTGAGCGAGACATTAATCGTGAACATCGCCAGATGGCGTTGTTTCAAGAACCGCCTCCCGATATCCACAAAATTGACGCTCGAGAAGAGGCTCCCGAGATCGACAATCGCATTTTGTATTACTTAGCCGTGGTTCTCACCGATCCCCAAGTGATCGAAATGGTTGATTTAATGAGAGTATCGTTCGCTTTGTTTTGTTAAGAAAAGGACATGCAATACTCACTGATGGAGGAACTAGATCTTTCACAACAGCGTTGTTTCGGTGAGAGTGCGATCGATTTGTGATCGATAGACGAGCTTTATCGAAAGTACAAGCTTTACGATTTGAGCAAAGAGGAAATGATGGCGAAGTGCGAGCAGAAGATGCAAGGGCAGTATTCCAATGAAGAGCAGCGAATGAAAAAGGTGTGTGAGAGAGAGAAAGGTGTTGATGGGTAGCTGATTGAAGACTTCCAGGACTGGCTGCACGATGCCGGCGTTCCTGGATTTGCGAAAACGCAGGCGCGAGCCGAACTGAAGGCGCAGCGGCATTTGATTGTGTTGATGCAGATGATTAGTCAGTTCTACAAGGAGGAAAAGGAAAAGGGCACGTTGTAGATTGGTGTATCATGTGTTTTGTTTGTTGGAATGAGGTGTATTGCAATGGGGTGAATAGGTCTTTTTGTGGGTTCTGGGTTCTTTGACTCCTAGGTTCTGGATTCCTCGACTTTTAGGTTCTGGATTCCTCGACTCCTAGGTTCTGGGTTCCTCGACCCTTAGGTTCTGGATTCCTCGACTCCTAGGTTCTGGGTTCCTCGACCCTTAGGTTCTGGATTCCTCGACTCCTAGGTTCTGGGTTTGCAACAAACAATCGAATCGCTCTTTGTATTCGAAATAATGGGAATGATTAACAGAGAAATAATGATGACGATAATAATGACGATGAGCGCATAGAGCTTCCAACTTTCGAAGAGTGTGTGACGTTTGAGATGGGCTGCATCTCTTCGGAACAACTATCGTTGAGTGTGATTTCTAAGTAGCAGCTACTGTGGCAGCATCCGCGAGATCATTCGTCTTATCAATGACTAATTCTAGTTTTTCTCCACGCTGAAGAATCTTGTCGATATTACTGATCATCACGTCTTTGATGTCATCCATTTGGCTGAGTACCCGCTTTGAGTGATCAGATTCTATGTTGTTGTAACGGTTCTGGGAGTAAGAATTGCATTTTTCGTACCATCATCACGTTGAGGGAACTAGCAAACGCCGTAAAACAGAACGGCTGCGCAGTATAGGCCGCTTCTCCGTAGATCGAAATGAATTCGGTTGCAATGTCCTTCAGGAATCCCTACTATCAGAAAAGGCAAAATCACCTACAAAAACAGTCCGAATCGGCACTTGGCGGTGGGTAAGCGCAATGTAGGTAAGTTGCTCCCTGTGATAGACAGACACATCAAACTCCCTAAAGGTTGACTTGTAATGCACTTGCATACCTGTCATAGTGATAGTTGTAGTTACCTCCACGTGGTAATTTCGTCAAGAGAATATGAATGACTTGAACAAAGTTACCAGAGTGAGTAATTTGCGGCGATCTGTTGACTTGCTCTACCAAAACGACATTATTGCGAGCAACCACTGCGTAGATGATACCTTTGTTGTTCTTCATGAAAAATATGGTTGACTTGATAGGCGAAGATGATGGATAAGGATATAGTTGAACATACTTGAGCAACCATGAATGAAATGAAAGTTGTCGATAGTGGAATAGAAAACAAGTTAGTAAACAACTTGATAAAAGTAATAATAATAATAATAATAATAATATAATACTTTATTAATATTACACCTTTAATAATAATAAAACTGCAAAATTCGGGACCAAAAGATTTCACAACTTTTCATATCTTTTTTATTTGAACCGATTCATAATGTTTGTAAACCCTCCAGATGATATGAAGATGCAGTACGGAACTTGAGAAAGTTATCCCTTGTAGTTGGCCAGAATTGCAGGGAAAGGATGTGGAAGAAGCACGCAAAGTGATTCAGGAAGAATGCCCTGACGTTCATATCCAGGTTTTGGGCGCAGTTTGTTTTTTTGTTGCTTTCTGAAGTAGACCTCTCCTGCTACGATGGATTACCGCCTCGACCGCGTCCGTATTATAAAGGATGAGAACAACAAAGTAATGATGGCAAATCGTGGCTTTCCTGTTTGTTCTATACCACTCTCGAATTTTAATCTCTTAGTATGCAGTACGGTGACCACCGTCTCTATCTGTCTGATCCTCCCATCAAAAACATGAAGAACTCTAAACCCAGAACGGTAGAACTTGCCGTATATGTCATCATGATCACTGCCCTGCTCCTGGGTGCTTGGCGTTTGAATTCTGTCTACAACCGGTTTAAAGTATGCGATACCCGATATAGGTGATCCTTTTGTAGAAGATCGATTACAAAAAGCAGTTCCGTAAACTCGAAAGTACGCCCAAGCCCGAGGTTACGTATTACGAAGGTCCTGGACAATTAAAGAAAACTACATGTATGAATCATCTTAAAATGGCTTGTAATAACGTAGTATCGAGAGACCACAATATCTTCCTCGGCGATTTGGAGTTTGAAGGTGTGGATCCTTTGAGTCTATCTGAGTTTGAAAATGGTGAGTGGGATCATAGCCGTGTTTCGGGAGAGAAGGAATACTACAAAAACGGGAAGAAGCTCGAATCTTCCATTCCAACCGACATTGTGAACTATCTGGACAGCAACTACGATTACCTCGAGGCTGAAAAGCAATTCCGTGATTTGATAGCCGATGTGAGCAAACCCCTCGAATACAAGGATGACAAGAGCAAGGGTGGAAGCAACAAAAAGAAGAGCTTCTGGGGAAAGCGAAAGCGCAAGGAAGAGCCCAAGGGACCCAAGTCGATCGACACGGGAGCATCCACTCCCGATCCGAACGCTCCGCCTCCAGTGGTGACTCCTCCTCCTCTCAACGCCAAAAAAGCCGCCGACCTCCACACGCTTTCGGTCTCTCAGGCCGCCCAGGGAGCCGAGAACCGCGCGCGATCCAAGTTCGTTTCCCACACGCCGATTCAAAACGTCGGCATCGAAGCGCCGGTTCCGCAAGGCGACTGGATCGCCGCCGATAAGATCAAGCTCTACGTCGTGCCGGTCGGCGTTCATTACGAGGGGCAGTACGAAGTGGGAGTGAGCGAGGGGAGTGAGAAGCAGGCCACTTCGCAGCTGTTGGATTCGCTGATTTCGCTGTTGCAGCAGGACACGCAGCACATTTTCTCGTAGTTTCTTCCTCGCCTTTGCTATCCAGATGGAGCGAAGTCGCCTACTTCCGACGCTGGTACGCCAACAAGCCCCTCGAAACCCGCGCCTCGATCAAAGGCCTCGTGCAGGCCGGCCGTCTGGAGTTCGTTCTGGGCGGCTGGAGCGCGATCGCGCCGGAAATGTCCCACTTCGAAGATCTGCTCACGACGTTCGAGCAGTCGCAGCGCTGGCTCCTCGAAGAGTTTGGTTATCGCTGCGTGGTCGCGTACGTCGCGCCGCAGACCTTCATGTCGAAGCAGATGGCGTCGATGCTGCGAAGCGGAGGCGTGGAAATGCTGGTGATCGACGGAGCGTCGCCAGCGTGGTTCGAAGCGCTGCGGAAAAGCAACGCGGGGGAGTTTTTGTGGGAGACGGACCCGTATTTTGGCGAGGAGTCGCGAATCTTCACGCATTTGTGTAAGGAACGAAGCGGATTGTGGGGCGTGGTAAAGCGAATTTTAACGAAGTACGGGTCGGGGATGGAGTCAACCGAAGCGATATGGAGGGAGCCATGCCTGAACTGCGAGCCATCCTCGCTTCCGAGGTGGATCAAGTGAACGATAATCGCTATTTGCTTCTCTGGCCGCTGCTCGGCGCGAATCCAATGAGCCAAATCGACCTGTTTCTCACCACAATCGCGCCCGTGGCGGCGTCGCAGAACATCGTTCTCAGTCTCTCGTCGTTCTATCGCTATCTCCTCGACGTGAACGGAGCCAACAAAGAGCGATTGTGGCCCGTGTTCAACTGGGAGCGAATCCAAGTGCAAAGCGTCGCGGCGAACGGCCTGTACTCCGCGCAGCCGCTGCTTCACCGTCGCCACCAGTCGCTTTTCTCTGTGTGTTTTCGATTGTAGTTTGGGCTCGCGCTTTTTGAACATTTTCGACAAGTACTACGCGTATTGCTCGATTATGCAGACCTGCTCGCTGGTTCCGCCCTCCACTCCGGACACCGCCTTCTACTCCGGCTCGGTGTATTACCCGGTCGGAAAGCCCGAGGATCTGACGTTCTACTGGCTGAACCGAATGCGCCAGGAGCAAAGCGCGGCGCAGCGCGCGGACTTCTTGATCAATCTGCACGACGCGAACGGGAAAGTGGCGAGCACGACGTACCGAATCTATCACGACGCGGTGCTGAACAGCGAGAAACAGGCGGGTCGGATGTTTACGTCGCTGATTGGGATCGAGGAGCGCGTGTCTCCGAACGAAATCGACGAGGACAGCATCTTCTCGATCTATCATCGCACGGTGGAGTGGACGCGGAAGAAAGAGCTCGGCGTGATCGTGTACAACTCGTACCCCGTTTCCGTGAAAGAAATCATTAAGCTCTACGTGGCCACGCCGGATCTCTGCATTTACAACTACGCCAAAATGATTCAGCGACAGCAGCTGACGCAGATTAAAGACAAACTCTGGGAGCTGGTTCTCCCCACCAAGCTCAAAGCGAACAGCTACGCCACGTTCATCATCCACTACTGCGAAGGCCAGGAGAAAGAGGGCAGCGACACGCACTCCGTTAAGGGCAAATGGCTCGACGGCGACATTTATCGAATCGAATTCGACGAGACCGGGCGGTTCACGAACATCACAAGCAAGCAGGACAACGTGCTGTACACCTTCGAAGCCGACCTCGCAGTGCTCACGCCCTCGCCCTCCAACCCGCACCTCCACATCCCGCACGGCCTTCCGCCCAGCGATCCTTCCTATCTCTCTCCCGTCCCGCTCTCTCGTCTTCGCTGACCTGTAGTACCTCAAACGATTGGTTCCTCGCACTACCCCCATCGCGTATTCCGCCGTGCGAGGCTCCGTGGCGAACGTGATGGTGCAGTACTATCCGAACGACATCACCGTGGTCACTCGCATTCCGAAGTCCATCGGCACCAACAACCGCCTGGCTTCTTTCGGCCATCTGCTCGACATCACGTTCTTCATCCAGGGCAAGAGCGTCGAGGGCGATTTAGTCGCCGTGTACAGCCTGCCCGACATTGTAAACCAGAACGTTCTGCACTACAATCTCAACGGACTGGGCTCCAACGCGCAGGCGGTCGAGCCGATCCCCGCCGATCCCAGCCAGGACGGCACGTATCTGCTGCGCAACACGTTCCCCGCGGGATCCTACGCGTACATCCAGGACGAAGACGTGGATCGGACCAAGGCGGACATCGCGCGCGCCTCCTTCTTCTTCGAATATCCGCACGGAATCAGTCTGTACGCTCCTGGCAGCGTGATGATCCCGCTAACGGTGAGCGGAATTAAGGAGAATGCGCAGGCTGAGCAGGCTGAGCAGGGCGCGGAGGGGTCGAGCGAGGAGGGCAAGCATTACGACTTGGACCGAACGACGCAGAACATCGGAATCTACTTGGAGCGATCGGAGAACGGACTGTTCGCCGTGAATAACAAGATGTGAGTGTGGGGGAATCGACTAAAGCGCAGGCTGTCGCACATGCTGACTCGACCGCACCACATTTTCTATTTCAACAACACGAAGGAGAACAAGGGGAACACGAACTTGAAGTTGGTGGTGAATCTGATCGAGACCAAGCTGCCCACTCCGCTCACTCTGCTCTCGATCGAGCGCGTGGAGTCGCTCACAGCGCGGTACGTCGTCCGAATTCAGAACCAGGCCGAGTACGACGACGCGTACGCGATGAACGACAACGTGGTGGTGCACGACATGACCTCAATCGCCCGATTCTTACGGCTGAGCGTAGGCGATGTCCTTCTCTCTCCTGATTTCTCTGTAGAAGGTCGAGGAGCTCAATCTGTTCGGCGTGAACACGAAGGATTCCATCGAGTCCACGCGAATGATTTGGAAGGGAGCGGACGGCAAGGTCACTGGCGGCTTCCTTCACCCCATCACCAATCTGAAAGCGGTCGAATACGCTCCCTTGCAGATCCGAACATTCTTACTCACCAGTGCCTAATTCACTAACTAATTCACTAATACCAACCAACCGTGTGTATGTTCAATCAACCAACCAACGTGAATCCCTTTTGTTTCCGTGTGTTTCTTCCAACAAACACGCCATACAATTGAAGGACCACCCCTTCCTGCCACTTAGACCTTGTAACCCATGCTCGCACGGCGACCACGAGCTCTCTCGAACTTGCGACCAGTCGAACGCACGTAGGGGCGCGCCTTGCTTCCAGGAGTACCCGGAGTTCCGAAGTGTCTCACGGCCTCGCGAGCACTGCGGTGGCCCTGCAGCAGCACCGTGTTGGCTCCGGTGGGAGCACGCAGAGCCAGCTGGTCCAGAGTGATGCACTCGCCTCCAGCCTTCAGGATGCGGGCACGAGCGGTCTCAGTGAAGCGGAGAGCGCACACCTTCAGGGCAGGCACTTCGATCACGCGAATATCGTCAGTGACGGTTCCCACGATCACGGCGATCTTGTCCTCCTTTCCCTGCATGTGCTTCATCAGTCTGCTCAGACTCATGGGAGGGCGGTTGATGCGGCTCATGTAGAGACGCTTCAGGACCACCTCGGGGAATCTAGCGTTGGTGCGGCGAGCCAGGAAGCGGTACAGCTACGAGATCACCCATTTCTCCAGAAAGCGCTCACATTGACCAGCAGGGCCAAGTACACGTTCTCACTCTTGGGAGCTTGTCGTTTCTTATGTCCACAGTTACGTCCTCCAGCAACAAGATCAATACCCTACAAAGTGGTTACGAAAGGTCCTCCCGCTCAAATAGTCAACACAAGTGAACTAGAAACATACCATATTTATAGAGCTGTTCCTTCAAAAGAAATGTAGTCACAAAACAAAGGACAGAAAAATTGATCCCCAAAAGAGGCGGAATTATACTGGCTCAGAATACAGGCAATTTCACCCAGGGGTCCATTATTGTAGGAATATCACGTATTATTTGATAATAAGGTATGTTCGAAAACTGAATTGGCTCGGTCGGTTCTAGACCCCTGCAAAATGCATTCGCACATTTCTTACCTTTTGTGTGTAGATGAGACATCTTGCTGCTTACCTTATGCTGGTCCTCGGTGGAAACGAGAAGCCCACCGTACGTGCTTTACCGCTGCTATTTTATTATACCTAGGCTGAGAACATCAAGTCCGTGCTGGAGGCCGTTGGTGCTGAGAGCGACGACGAGAAGATCGAGAAGCTCCTTGCTGACCTCGAGGGAAAGAACGTGGAGGAGCTGATCGCCTCGGGTCTGGACAAGCTGGTGTCCATTCCCACCGGAGGTGCTGCTGCCCCCGCTGCTGGAGCTGCTGCCCCTGCTGCTGAGGAGAAGAAGGAGGAGGCGAAGGAAGAGGAAGAGGAGGAAGAGGAAGACATTGATATGAGCGGAGGCGGTCTGTTCGGTGATGACGACGACGACTGGTAAACTGCGAACTGAGATTTGTTTTCATCGTTATCAATTAATTGGTTGTTTGTTGTGAAAACAGGTTGTGAGAGTGTGCATTGTAAGAACAGGCTGTGAGAGTGTGCATTGTAAGAACGGGCTGTGAGATTATGCATTGTGAACAGGGATATGACGAGTTCGTAGCAAACAGCGATGCAGACGGAAAGAGAAATCCACAAGTCTCCTTGGCTCTACCCATCTTGCGTGTAACAACAAACAAACCATCAATCTAATGTCACTTTATATAGTATCTATTCTTTAAAATTCAATGAACTGCCGGTCATCTTCGTAAAACTCCGCCTGGCTTTGATTGCGCAGCAACACTCCGCGTTTCAGCGTCGACACTACGCGCTCCTTCACCTCTCCCGAAAGCGAGGACAACAGATCGAGCACTCCTTCCGCCACGGTGTACGGGTTTTCCTTTCCAAGTCGCACGATGTCCTCCTTCACTCGGTTCCGCTTCAGATTGTTGAGTCGCAGGAAGATCGAGTCCGCCTGCTCGCGCTCCATCCAGTGGAACGCCACCTCGTCGTTCTCCCACTGGCTTTCCTGGTTGAATCGGTGCTGGTTGCTCTGCTGGAACCACTCGCCCAACAGCGCCTTCGCCTCCTCCATCGGCTTCTTGGTCGACTTCGCGATCTCCTTGCAGATCTTCAGCTCGATCATCCGGCGGCGCAGTCTCCAATAGAAGAACTTGCGCGCCGATTCCAGCGGAACCACCTTGCGAATCACGTCCACCGCCTGCATTCGCTCGGCGCGATCGTGCAGGTCCGCGAACGTCTCGGCCACCTGCTGGTACGCGGTTTCCAACTCGCCCTCGCGCGCAGCTTGCTGTCTGAGCAGCTCGCTCTTCCGCTCCTTCTCCAGCGAGAGATCCGACAGCTCCATCTGGATCTGCTGCAGCTTGGCGTCCGTGCGGATCATCGCTTCCTTCTTGTCGTTTCCGCGGAACTTGATCGTCACCACGCCGGCGGGCTCCAACACGCCGGCTCGCGCTTCCGGCGCGGCGTACATCTCCATCACCTCGGGGTTGATGTGGCTGTCCACCACGACGAACGCGCCGCCGCGCATTTCGGCCATCGGCGGGATGTACACGAAGACAGGCTGCTTGAACGCCACGAGCTGGTCCACGATGTACGAGCCGAACTTGAGGATTTCCTGGAACATGTCGCGCGCTCCGCCGGAGAAGCCTCGCCAGTTCGCGATGATGAACAGCGGAAGGCCTTCCTGGTTGATGTCCTCGATCGCCTGCGCCGTCTTGTAGGCGGAATCGGGGTACCACACGCCGCCCGCTTGCTGCAGCACGCTCTCTTCGGATTGGGGCGCTGCGGGGTCCGCGGGGATCACCGCCTCCACCGTGCGGTTCTCCGTGGCCACGACGCCCACCGGAATGCCTCCCAGTCGCGCACGGCCGACCACCACGGTCTTTGCCCAGTCCGTGAGGACCTCCATGAAGGAGTTCTTGTCGAAGAGGCCGCTGACCCACTCGCCCTGCGCGTCGGTGGTTCCCGCGATCAGGTTGCGCACGTCGTACGCGGTCTTGGTCGGCTTGAAGGCCACAGGGCGATCCACGACATCCAGAGCGGCAGACAGCGGCTGAGGAAGCAGATCGGAGTGGTTGGTGCGGGGAATGTACGACAGCCACTGCAGCATCGCGTTCACTCCCTCGATGTCGTTCGCCACGCGGATGTGCGTCACTCCGTTGGGACACATGATTCCAGGTCCGCCCAGCTGGTCGTTCGAGGCGTAGACCGGCTTTCCCATCAGCTGGTTTAATGCCTCGTACCCGGTGAGAATGATGGGCGCTTCCGCTGCTTTCTGGATCGTTCGCTGTCCCAGACGCACCAAATACGCACCAATTCCAACCGATCGCCCGGTGACCACCGTGAGAGTGACGATATCCTTGTAGGCACGCGACGTTTCACCGGCAATCAAGCCAGATCCAGCGAGGTTCTCCACGCCCAGATCGGGCTCGGATCCGATAATCGCATCGATCGCGTAGACCATGCTTCCGTTATACATCACAGGATGCGCCACCACGCTTTTGCTGAGCGTCATGTAGTCCTGGGCGGTCAGGTAGAGATACTCCACGCCCGAATCGGGATCTCCGTCTCGCACCCACTTCACCTGGAAGGCTTGCTTGACTTCTTCGGCCAGTCCAATGCGGGCTCCGCTGTTTGCCGCGAAGAAAACGCGCGGAATGCCCTGAGAGCGCGCAGACTGCGACACGAGGTTGAAGAAGGCGTCTTCCTTCGTTCCGAAGGATCCCGCCTTGAACGTGATATCGTTCGCAATCACTATCACGTCTCTGCCCTCCTTCGGGTACGTCGGAGTGTACAGTGTGAGCTGCCACGCCACCATTCCGATCTTGTTCTTGCCCGGTCCGCGAACCACCTCCTTCAGTTTGTAGTTTCCTGGCGTGCCGGTGAGTTCCAGCTCGCGAGCCTTCATGATGGTGTTGGGCATGACCACAGAGGAAGCTTCGCTGGTGCGCAGGAACGACTTCCAGCGCTGTAGCATCACGCGCTGAATCAACTCCAGGAAGTCGTAGCAGTAGAGCGTGTTGCTCGACTTCTGGGCATACGCACGTTCGCGTTCTAAGAATTCGAGCACAGGGTACGGCAGACTCACGGAGTGTCCGTCCCATTCTCCAGCAGCATCGCTGATCGACTGGTTGATGCTCGTGAAGATCACGGAGCCCGTGAAATTGTCCTTTGTCTCCACGTACGTGTCGATTCGGAGCGCCATTCCCGTCGGATCGGCGCCTACCATGCGGACCGGAATGGGCTGCGCGCCGTGCGTCAGAATCGGCAGCAAGCGCATCTCCACTTGGGTCACATGGAGAGCCATCAATCGCCGCACATAGCGGAGATAGAGGTTCTTCATGATCTGCTCGATCAGATTCGGATCCAGTTCGGCAGGAGGCAGAATGTTCAAAAAGATGTGGTTGCCTGCAAACAGTTTGTCGTCGCCTCGCAAACGAGCTTCGCCCAGACCGACATCCAACGCATTCAACGCCTCGACCAATGTTTTCTCGGCGGAGGGATAGGTATCGGTGATGGTGTCCGTATCGAGAGGATCGAGCGTTGTGCAAACCGCGCGAACGAAGAACCGCTTGCGAATGGGAAGCTTGGACCCGCGAACCACGGCAGCCTCCTTCGGAGTGGCTTCGTACAAGTGGATGTTGCGGTTCGGGATGGGAACCAGTCGAATGGTAAAGTTTCGCAGACGATGCAGCTCCAAATGATACGCCAATGGCGGCTCGATGTGGCGCACCAGAGGATCCTCCTTGAATCCCAGTCGGTTTCGGAACGTAAAGGAAGTCGGGAGCTCCCATCGGTTTTCCATCGTCGAGCTGCACGGAGACTGCGTGATCGTCACGCGCGAAACTCCAGCTGTGATCAGCTCCGATCTGTACTGCTCGAGAATCTCCTCGAAGACTTTGATCTTGTCGTCTCGCTCCATACAGTCCGGAACGCGGCTCAGAACGATGTGGATCGCGTTGGTGGACGACTCGCCTCCCGAGATGATTCCAAACATTCGCAGCGCGCGAGGGAGAATCGAGCGGATGTGCTGCGTATCCTTCGCATGGAGAATGATTCCGTGGGCAAACGAGGACTTCGGGGAATCCGACATTGGGCTCTTGGGCGACATGAGCGGAGAGTTGTCGAGCGACGAGAAGGAGGCCGAGGGACGCAGACCGGTGGGGAGCTCGGGGGACTCGGAAGTGAAGTCGAAGCCGAACGCGGTGGCCACATCCTGAAGGCAAGGCTTCACGTTCGCCAGGATGTAGGGTCGGTAAATCTTTCGCAGATAGCACTCCAGAGCGGCGGAAGCAAGACTCGCGTTATCCGTGTCGTGCAGAACCTCCATGAGCGGCTGGCGGACATCATTGCTCTGATCCACGAGCTTCTGCAATTCACTCTCGCGCTCCTCCGCGGTTTTGCACGCCTCCAAGTTGAGCAGAGCGTTGCGCACAACCTCCAATTCCTCCTGGCGCGAAGGAAGCTTTCGCTGAAGCAGCAATTGGCGCGCCTCGAGCGAAATCGAGGTGGAAGAGTGGTCCGAATAGGACGAAATCTCCTGCAGCACCTTATTGAGGTGATTGCTCTCTTCGTGCATCGAGGGAATCAGAGAGCTGAGCAAGTTCATCACCCGGATGATGAGATCGCCCTTCTGCTTCATCTGGATGTGGCTGAACATGCAGCGCCAAACCTGCTCGCAATACGCCATATCCGTATTCTTGCGAGAGAAGTCCATCGTGTCTCCAGGCTTGCCCAGCGTCTCGTAGGACCGCTCATTCACGATGTACACGTCCAACAGATGGAACAGAATGGAGATCGCATATCCCTCAAGTCCGCTGCCATATTTGCCAACCACCTCGTACAGAGGACCCACGATTTGCTGCAGTTCTGCTCGATTCTTTGCAAGCATCACATGCTTGTTCAGAACCTGGCGAATCTGCTTCGCAGGGAACTCTTCTCGGAACGACTGCGTCACCTGTCTTTCTTCTTCCTGGCTGGTGCTGCGCGGAGAAGAGTCGGGAAGCGTCTGCTGGAAGAGCACGGCGTTGAGTTCTTCCTTCAGAGAGTCAGGGAGACACGCCTCCATCGTGGAAAGCACATCCAGATACTCATAGAACGGAAGGCTGGGATCGTGCACAGCCTCCAGGAAGGAATCCAAGCTGTTGTCGATCTGGTTGAGAGGAACCCAGTACCCGTTAATGAACGCCTCCATCAGACTGATCGCAATCTTGATCAAGTGGTGAGGTCGCTTCACCTGCACCGAGGAAGAAACCTCGAAGGTGGGCAGCTTGGCGGTGAACACTTGGGCGCGACGCACCTTGCTGGGGTCGTCCAGCTTCACATAGCCAAGAATATCTCCCGACTGGACAACCGAGCCCGCGGACTTCACCAAGGAAGTGATTGTGCAGCTTTCCTGCGCTGTCAGAGGCAGGTACATCTTCATCACCTCCATCTCGGCGAACGCCTGGCCCTGATCCAAGTGATCGCCGCAGCGCACGAGGAAGCGAGCCAGCTTTCCAGAATTGGGACATCGAAGAATGGTGGGATCGTATTCCTGAGAGAAAATGCAGGTGATTCCGTCCACGTTCAGGCGCAGTCCGGACGACGTTTCCATGACATAGGCGACGTGGGACTGGCCATTCGTGTTGAGCAAGAATCCTCCGTCCGCCAACTCTCGAATCTGCATTTGGACAAACGAGTTGTTCGCGGACAGAGTCAACAGCGAATCTGCGCTCAGATGGACATCGATCGCATACTTCATGTTGTCATAAATCAGATCTTCGTGGCAGCACGTGCTCAGCAACTCCGAGGGAGGAATCTGCCCTCGACGAACGAAGCTGAGATACTCGTTCTTTCGCTGCTTGAACTGAATGAAACTGCGGCAAGCAGCCGCAACCAGCACCACAAAGCAAGCATCGGGCTTGGTGGTTTGGAGGTTGCTTCGAATCAGGGTATCCAACCAATTCGTATCGATCTGATTCTTCACATAGCTCTCATTCTGCATGAGCTGGAGCAAATACTCGATCGTGGTTCGGATCTCTCCTCGAATACTGAACTCACGAAGCGCCTGGACCATGTTCTTTCGGGCAATGTTTCGGGTCGTGCCCCAGGAGAACAAATGGCCAAACTGCGAATCCGCGTATTCATGCACACGCCCAGAACCATCCACGGAGAAATAGCCCCACACGTTCGCGGTACTACGGAAATTCAGCTCGCGAATGGCGCCCGAAGTGGGCTGGAATCCCGCATCCGGATTCTCGGCCGTGATTCTGCAGGCAATCACATGGCCGCGAGGCTCGATGGGCGGCTCCGTATCGAAGTCGATGGGAGTCACGTCGTTCTCGTTCAGTCCGTACAGTCGGCGAATGTCGGGAATGCAGTACAGTGGAATTCCCATCGCAACCTGCAGCTGGGAGGCGGGGAGATTCACGTTTGTGATCATTTCAGTGACCGGGTGCTCCACTTGCAATCTACGATATTAGAACCATCCGGAACGCAGCGTACCTCGGGTTCAGCTCCAAGAAGGAATAAGTGTTGTCTTCCATGTACAGATACTCCACAGTACCTGCATTTGTGTACCCAACGAGTTTGGCCAGACGCACAGCCGCCAGCTGCATGTCCTGCCACACATCGGGAGAAGGACTCGTGGGAGGTCCCTCTTCGATGATCTTCTGGTGACGACGCTGCACAGAGCAGTCACGTCCCGACAGGGAAATCACGTTTCCGTACTCATCGGCAATCAGCTGCACTTCCAAGTGTCGGCAATGCTCAGCAAGACGCATGATGAAGATGGGTGAACCAGGAACTTCGCTCTGAACAGCACGGAAAGCCGATTCCAGCTGATCCATCGAGGTCAAGGTACGAATACCCTTGCCACCACCTCCCTCGCTGGCCTTAATCATGAGAGGGAAGCCGACAGATCGGCACGCTTCCTCTGCTTCCTCTAGATTGTGGATGTTGACTTGCTCATAGATCTCGTCGGGGATTGTCACGTAGCCTTGCTTGTTCAGCAGGGATTCAACGTCCACTTTCACATGGCTGCCGTTCCAGGGAAGAGTCGGCACGCGAGCGGACTGGGCAATGATGGTTGAGTCGATTTTATCTCCCAGTGACTTCATTGCTCCACTGTGAGGTCCCAAAAATAAGACGCCCATCTTGCTCAGACGCTCCGGGAGAGAGGGGTTCTCGGAGGCATGTCCCCATCCAGCCCACACGGCGTCTACTCCGGCAGTTTCAACAATCTCTAGAATTCTAGTTACATTTGCATAATTGTTGTTATTGGCACCTCCAGGCACCTCGAAATATTGGTCCGCCATGCGGATATACTCTGCATTGGCAGCGAGATCCTCTGGAGTAGCCATTACGACGATCGTAATGATTCGGTCTTTCTCGAATGTCTCGTACGACCATTTTCGAATGGATCGGATCGCTTTGACGGCGGCAATTCCATTGTTAGCAATTAACAATTTGCGAATTGCTTTCTTTCCACTAAATATTAGATTCTATTCATGGTGTTCACTGTTTTGCTTTAACATATTCTTCCATTGTCGAAAAGCTACTGCTAAATGTTTTTTCATCTGCTTCAGACATTGGAATTAATATATATTTCTTTAAAAGAGTATAAATATATTTTGATAGGAGTACGAAGAGATGATGTAAGATAGCACTGTAGTCACGTCATAGCGAATCGCTTGATGAGTGGGCGCACTATTCCTATCAAAGTAGGGCATCCTATCAAAATTGGAGTTTCATTTTCAGATCATCATCTTCTCTGATTACGTATTGTTTCTCCATTTTCTTTGAAATGTTAATTTGACAGACGCAATTGCAAGTCTTCAAACAAACAGCAACAAAAAATATGAAAAGATAAAAGTTACAAAAGGAAATCTTGATCATCTACAGAACCAAGAGATTCGTCTGCACAAAAATGCTGACACTCTCCAAATGTCATCGAATTCCGTCCCTGCTCGCGCCTGTTCGCCTCTTCCAAATCCGCATCAAACCCTTGCAGAGAACACACATGCACTCTCTTTGGCTGACTCTGACTCTCTTCGACCGCCTCGCTCAGGGATTCGTCTGAAGCAGATAGCACGCCATCACTCCTCTCCCCCTCGCTCTGTTCGTTCTCAATCGCATTCAGCATCGCTTCCTTCTCCGTTACCAGCGGAGACACCAAGATCGAGATCTCCGACTCGTTCTCCCACTCCCGGAATACTCGATTCACTCCCAGAACGGTCCTTCGTTCCTGCGCTCGCTGCTTCAACACGCCCGCAATGCGCTCCATGTCATCCAGAAACCGCTCGTAATCGCCTCGCCGCTTCACGACGACCGATGTCTCGTGTGTGTTCGCGATCTCCGCCGCATAATCGATCGGATTCATTCCGAATTTCCCCGACATGCCGATCCGCAGCAGCCGAGCGAGCATCGCTTCGTCCATCTCCGCAATATCGCGCACAGTGAGCTCCTCTTCCGCTAGCAGCTGCAGACAGGGAAAGGGAACGCGATCCTCTTCGTGCAGAAAGCACGCGAACGATTTGGGGATTCGCGACTTGAACCATCCGCGAAGCGAGTGCAGAAGTCGCTTCAGAACGGTCCAGTTGAGCGCCTCGCACATGGACGTGACGAGCTGGAGGTACATCTCCGAGGACTCCCAGAAGCGCTGCAGCTCGCCTCGATCAACTTTGTAGATGGCTTGGATGCGCGCCAGCATGGCTTCGTCGCCGCCCGCCATGCCGATATCGCGAAGCAGAAGCGCGCCGTAGAACCGGCAATGGGTGATGAATCGAAACTCTTCGGAGGAGGGATGGGAATGGGGGTGGGGGTAGAACGGCGCGGGAGGGAACTGAACGCAGTAGGAGATGAAGCTCTCTTCGATGTGGAGCCGCGCTGCGACTTCTTTGTCGGTGGAGGAGAGCGACTGGAAGAGCTGCGCGCTGAGAGAAAGAGAGCGAGAGGAGTACTTTCTCGAAGATGCTCCAGCGAGGATAGGGAACGACGAAGGTGGGAGTGATGAAGTAGACGAGAAAGAGGTGCGTGTTGAGCATGATGTGGGTCTGGTGGAGAAATAGATCGCGATAGAGGAGGATGGATTCCTCGATGGGCAGCAGCGACGAGCTGATCGCGCGGCCCAATCGCGAGGGGCGAAGCAGCACGCCGGAAGGCGAGGAAAACCCGTGGATGATCTGGAATTCCTGCAGATAGCCGACCGATTCGATCACGATGCGACGCAGTTCGGCTTCGCTCACGCACAAACTCAGCATGGAGATGTGCAGATAGCGCATCATGTCATCCAGCGTCGATACCACGCCCAGCGTGATGGCCTCCAGCAGCACGCGGTCGATGCCGCGCTGATCGCCGGTGAGAGCAGACTTCACAGGCGGGATCGTCGCGTTCATAAGCGAAATCGCGAACTGGAATCGGTCTTGCGATTCGATCACGAACACTTCGCCGGCACTTCGCCGGCCCGCTCGCCCCGCCATTTGCTTGTATTCGCTCGGAGAGAGGTCGCTCATGCCACTTTTCAGCCCATTCAGAATCACCACTTCCACAGGGAAATCCACGCCGACGGCCAGCGTGGTGGTGGCGATGATGACGCGCACAACGCCGCTCCGCACGGCGCTGTCGAGCACTTGGCGCTCATCGATGGTGAGTCCCGCGTGGTGGTAGCAAATCCCGCGGAGCAAGGACTGGCAGAGCAAGGACTCGGTCGAGTGAAGCTCCTGCATTTTCTAGACTCGACGGGCCGGGAGAGATGTACGTGAATGACCTCTCTTCGCTCGTTCATAACCTTCTCTGGAACCGACTCGCTGAGAATTCCCGGCTGCTCGGGAAACGACGAATCGATGTAGTGGATGAGATCGTCGACGGCTTTGCGACAACTCGATTTGGTCGGCATGAAAATGATGACCTGCTTGTTCTGGTTGGCCTGGCGATTGCAGAGGTCCAGGACGACGTTGCGATAAGGCAGCGAGGCTGGAGCAGGGGGCAAGAAGAAATCGATGGAAGTGAACGTGGAGTAGGAAGAGAGCAGCTTCCCACTTCGATCGAATAGTTTATTTCGACACTATGATTAACGGGCGAAACGGAGATGACAATGATGTATTCGGCTAAATGATTCGGACGATGTGTGCCCACAAACTTCACACTATTCGTATACCTCACAAAATCATCAATGTTCGGAAGGGTCGCCGAAATGGCGATGAGCTGCAGATCGATGTGCGCTGTACACTGCATGAACAGCAGCTTATTCATGAGGATTTCGAGCATATAGCCTCGTTTTGGGTCGCTCATCATGTGAACTTCATCAATGATGACAGTTCGGTAGTTCTCGAGCGACTTTGTTTTGATTAGATGGTTTATGATGTTGTTCGCCTTCTCAATGGTACATACAACGATGTGCTCTCGACGGTGATTCCCATTCTAGAGAGCAAAACAACCCTGTTTCTACTCGATTTCCATAATAACAACCGATTTTTATCTTCTCCCCAAAGATCACCTTGCCACGAAGGAAACCGCGCAGCTGGTCGTACTTTTCGACCACAAG
Source organism: Blastocystis hominis (assembly GCF_000151665.1). Taxonomy (NCBI): domain Eukaryota; class Bigyra; order Opalinata; family Blastocystidae; genus Blastocystis; species Blastocystis hominis. The sequence continues at coordinate 306,552 of NW_013171826.1, forward strand.
ACTGACGTAGGGGAGAACGATGATCGCACGGTTGCGTCGAGGATTGTGAAACACGCGACGACACATTAAGATCTCGGCTACAAGAGACTTGCCGCCCGACGTTGGTGCGGTGTAGGTGAGGTTCCTCCCCTCTAGCACTCCCTCAGAGAGTAGGCAGCGTCCCTGCCATTCATAGAGAGTTGTTATTCCTTTTTGCGCATAATAGTCCAACATGTATTTTGGCAGTTGGAAATAAGAGAGAGGTACAGAGCGTTGGGGAAAAGACTCGATTTTTCGCAGAGGAGGTAATGGTTGAGCTGCCTCCGACGCCTTGAACGTGGGGAACATCGTTAAACGATTGCAGTGGAACAAACGGTCATCTGCACTCAGAATTTGAGCAACCCAGACCTCATTTTTCTGAAGCTTTCGTTTCGGCTTCAAAAATTGAGTCTACCATATTACAATCACGTAGTAAATTAAACTTACATGCGAATCATCTTCATCCGAGAGAGAGCTCCTTTCCCGCGTAATCAAGGCAGTCTCACTCCCTAGAATGGATCATGCACGCGACTCTCTACCTCCCTCGGGCATTCAACTATTGTATGAATTTTGCAAACAAACAATCTATCAAACGGCTTAGCAAACATTCTCAAAATCAATATTAACCATTCCATTTGCACAAATGTTCTCCAGCACGGTCACATGCGACTCACGGAGAGGGAGCGTGTATCCGCACTTCGACATCAATGACAACAGAACGTCCTTCATGCAATCCTGGTTAGAGGAAGCGGGATGATTCTTCGTGGCAGCGTCAGCGAGCTTGTCGTCCTTGAAGTACTCACGAGCAGCACGCATCACCATGATCTCCTTGCGAGCCTCCTCTCGCACGACCTTCTCCAGCTCCGCCATGGCATCGCTGCGAGTATTGGGCTCAGCACGAATGGCCTTCCACATCGCAAGGTGCTTGGGCACATCCTCGTACTTGACCATCGACTTGGGCTCCACCGAAACCTTCTTCTTGGGGACGTAGTCGCCAATGAACTCTCGGAGAGGCATTTCTCCGATCGTGTCAATGTCTCCATACTGCGAGACGTTCTGAGCAGAGTGCTCGGCCGTCTTTTCGTGGACAATCTTGTACATCTCGTTGTGAGAAAGATCAGCGCCGTTGTCAGTGACCTCCTGCATCCAGTAGTTGTCGAAATAAGCGCCGAGGCAAACGCCAATGGGCTTTCCATTCACCACATCGTTGGGAGGGCAGTTGCTCATTAAGGCAGAATGAGGAGTATCAGAGCCAGTAAAGGCGTACACGTTCTTGCCCTTCTCGAGAGTACGGAACATCGAACCAGAATGGCAAGCCTCGAAATAGAACACAGCTGCTTGTACTGCTTGTTCTCATACATCTTGTTGATGGTCTTTATCAAAACCTCTTCATGCAGATCAGACTTTCCCACCTCGCAGAAGCCAATAGCTCCATGATCCATGTAATAGACAAACACAGTATCCTCCGGACCAGACTCAATCACTTTGGGGTTCTTGACACCGGTCAGTCTAGTCACCTCCTCCTTGTCTCCGCTCAGCGTCGCCATAAACAGTTCAGCACTCACCATATTGTTAGAGTAATCCATATGAGGCAGGCATCCAGGAGCGTAATCAATACCAGGACCTTCAGGATCCGGATCCGTGAAGATCTTACCAGGGAAAGGATTATCTGGGTCCTTCACAATATCAGTGAAACCCATATAAACCATATGATCTTCTGGTACACCGGCATCATGCAGAATAGTATACCCTCTGCAAACTGTGGAAGTGATACAATAGTTGAACCAACCATAGTTACCTGATACAAACAGTGCCCATTTGTCGCATACCACAACGCTTACCAAAATACTTAATAATAGAATCGATCTCATTCTATTAATACACTTATAATGAAGTAATAATAGATATGAAACTCCCTCTCTGTGACCCAATTTCAGCCATGGCCGTTCTTCTATTATTAAACAATTTTAACAGTAATTCAACTCTATTTAGTTATTTTCATGGTAATGAGTGTAATGGTGTTATAGGGGCTAATAATCAGTAACGGCCCAATAACACCAAAGGAAAGATTTTATAAAATCATACATATTTCGTAAGCTATGAAATTCATTCTATTTGGAGTTTGTAGGGTGAAAGGACGCTATTCTCATGCATAGTAGTACTGGCAGTTGTTTCAGCTGGCTGCCTTGATCCGAACGCGAAAGTGCCTGAACTTGTTAAAACTGCTCAGCCCTACACATTTTTAGGTGATGAGGTTCTTCCCAAGTCCTATGATCCGTAAGACTAGATAGAGTTATTAAAGATTAGTCGCGATATTGATGGTCGCAATTACGTAACGGTAACAAAGAACCAGCATATTCCCCAATATTGTGGTTCTTGCTGGTCTTTCGCTTCTGTGTCTTCTGTGTCGGATCGACTGAAGTTAATGACGAAGGGAAAGTGGCCTGTTCATGATTTGTCTCCTCAGGTGATTCTTAACTGTGATCACAACTCTAATGGTTGCCAGGGCGGTCATCCTCTTACGGCTTTCAAGTACATGCACGACCATGGTGTTCCTGAAGAAGGATGCATGCGTTACATGGCTAAAAACATGGAGTGTACTGACATCAACATTTGCCGTGACTGTGATCCTGATAAGGGATGTTTTGCAGTGAAGAACTACACAAAGTACTATGTGGATGAGTATGGAAGTGTTGCTGGCGAGAAGAATATGATGAAAGAGATTTATGCTCGTGGTCCTATTACTTGTACGATTGCTGACCCTGAGGAATTGATGGAGTACAAGGGCGGAATCTACAGAGATACTACAGGGGCAAAGAGTTTAGATCACTCGATTTCTGTGGTTGGATGGGGCGAAGAAGACGGTCAGAAATACTGGATCGCTCGTAATTCGTGGGGTACTTTCTGGGGCGAGAAGGGCTGGTTCCGCATTGTGCGTGGCGAGAACAATTTGGGCATTGAAGCGGATTGCCAGTGGGCTGTGCCGCGTGTACCGGAAGAAATGATTCTGAACGACCAAATGCGTTCGCAGCGAAATCGTGCTCGCTACTTCCCTCGCTCGTGTGCGCGACCGGATACGAAGGAAATGAAGGAGCACGTTGTGTCTCCGAGACCGCACACCTACATCAAGAGCGAGGATATCCCGAAGAACTACGATATTCGCAACATCGATGGCGTGAACTACGCGACGTGGGACAAGAACCAGCACATTCCTCAGTACTGCGGATCGTGCTGGGCGCAGGCTCCGACTTCGGCGCTGTCGGATCGTATCAACCTGATGCGTAAGGGCAAGTGGCCCACTGTGGAACTTTCAGTGCAGGAAATTATCAACTGCTCTGGCAAGGGATCGTGCGAAGGTGGCTGGCAATCGGGAGTCTACCAGTACGCCTATCATCAAGGTATTCCGGATCAGACTTGCCAGGTGTACGAGGCAATCGACAAGGAATGTAATGACATGGCTCGCTGCATGGACTGCCCTCCTGGAAAGGAGTGTGGCCCAGTGAAGGACTATAAGCGATACAAGGTATCGGAGTATGGTTATGCGAGCGGAGAAGCGGAAATTAAGGCAGAGATCTTCGCGCGTGGACCCGTGTCTTGCGATATTTGGGTCACACAAGAGTTTTTGGACTATCAGGGAGGCATCTTCAAGGAGAATGGAAGCGAGTATTTAGGCAGACATTCTGTGGAGGTTGCTGGCTGGGGCGAGACGGAGGATGGAACGAAGTACTGGATTGGTCGCAATTCCTGGGGTACCTACTGGGGAGAGCATGGCTGGTTCCGTATTATTATCGGAGAAAAGGGACTCGGCCTTGATTTCTGTACTTGGGGATTGCCCATAATTGACTTTTGATGTGTTTGTTCTACGAATGGTTGATAAACGGTGGTAGTCGTCGTCGTCGTCGTCGTCGTCGTCGTCGTCGTAGTAGTAGTAGTAGTAGTAGTAGTAGTAGTAGTAGTAGTAGTAGTAGTAGTAGTAGTCGTAATAATAATAATAATAATAATAATAATAATAATAATAATAATAATAATAATAATAATAATAATAATAATAATAATAATAATAATAATGTTGTTATCTCTGTCTGATAGAGTGAGGATAGACTGTGGCTATATTAGATTATTGTCTTCTCGCTATTTTGATCATACATGTGTTTCACTTATTCATGATCAAAATAATACACAATGGATCGATTAATTTGATCCCTATTCCATGTTCTATAGAAAAGAAAAAAAGGTCTCTTGACAGGCACGCGTGGATAGCAGAATGTACATAGAAGTAAATATGATCCCCCAGAATATTTGACACTTGTGTCACAATTGGCAGTTCCTGCCTATCGAACATTCGTTCTTGTCAAATAGTACAGAGTATAGAGTTTAAAGCACGATATCAAATCCATATTGCTGTGTTTTGTAAATCACTGTGATGATCAGTTTCTAATCCCTATTTCACATATCCTATTTCACTTTCTATTCTCATTAATACACTTAAATGCAAACAAATAATACAAAAACTAAGAATTTATTGAAATTAGATAACGATATGTTGTTTACCCATTCACGTGTTTCACCATTAATATCTCTTTTTATTAGTTACTTTCTTAATATCATGTATTGTTATTTCTATCGGTACAACCATAGACTTCGTTTCAGAACGATTCCAGTATTACTCTTCTACACAGTCTAATGAGAATTCTATGGTACCTATTACTTCTACTTCGCGGTCTTGCGTTTTTTATGGCATTGGTTGTCGTTTCTAATCCCACGAAAGTGAGTTGGGTTACGCTGATTAATGAACGTCATAACAACACTATCTATAAAAGTCAAAAAGTAAAAATTGGGCATACAGAGACCGAAATGAACAATGAGGTAATAAATGTTGCAAAAGGGTTAGAAAATAAGCAACCTGACACAAAAGAAGTAGAAGGCCCGAATTCTGTAACACCCACTCTCCTTTCTCCCATTTTCGCCAGTGATCGGCTTGCGCCATCTTCTGTGTCACCTCCGAGACTTACACCCCCTAATGGTTACTTTTCTACATTTATTCATAAGGTTGTTTTGCCGACTACCAAACCAGAAGCGGTATCGAGTAAGCAGCCTTTATCTTTGAATGGAGATAAAGGGAATAATAGTCGTAATAGTACTAAAACAACAAGTCGGTCGAAGCGAAAACCAAAAAAGAGCAAGCGGCGTAGTGCTACGACTGAAACGCGTCCAGTAGTTTCTTCGACGGCTCGTTACATACAACAGATACGCTATGATGAGTTCCTGCGGGCTTTAGATGCTCAGTTTTATATCCGCCCAGAGTTTACAGTGAACCACACTCCTCACAGGGCATCTGGACTCGGAAATGTTATTTACGGGATCATGTCTACTGCTTTTATCGCTTCTGTTACAGGCCGGTCTTTTCACAGTAAGTTGATTGTTTGTTTGTTTGTCTAATCGTCAGTCAACGCTGCCACGAACTTTTACGGGTCGTTGTTTGTCCCCTTCCATCAGATGGATCGCTTTTCCAGCGAGACTGATCCATCCCTTTGTTTAGAATTCAATCATATTCCTAGCTTTTATAGCTATTTCTTGAAAACTCAACTTGCGAGCCTTTCTCATAAACCCCAGCTCTGTTATATCTATTTCTTGGATATCACGCGTGGCAACTTCAACATCAATTTCTATCGAGCCACGCTCGAGAATCTCGGATTGATTCCAGTCGTTCCTGGGAAAGTTTCAAGCGAATGGGCAGGCTGGGAGTTTCGATCGTTAATGTATCGGCTGCTCATCAACCCGGACTACTCAATGTGCAGCGCGATTAACAATCATTTGAGGAAGCTGCACGAGCGTACGATGATCGGGATTCAGTTGCGACATGGCGGAACGACAGCGAACTATCACGAGCGAAGAATTCAAGGCGACTATGCGATGAACGTTGCTCTGAATGAAGCCGCGAAATATATGAATAGCCACGGATTGAATCGGGATAATACTTATTTGTACATATCAACCGATTCCAGTTTAATTTTGGAAAAGATCAAAAAAATCGTAAATGAAACGGGTGTGGATTTTATGTATCATATGGACGACTTTTCGATTGGTCATTCAGCCACTGGAAAGTCAGGTCTACTGGGGAAAAGTGTATGGAATAGCTTCTATCATCGTGCTCTGATGGATATGTTCATTTTGAAAGATAGCGACTATCTTATTGTTTCTCAGGGAAGTAGCTTTGGAAATATCGCAGTGGAGCTTCAAAAGACGTATAATAATGAAGTATCGAGCGAATCCTTTCTGAAGCAAAAGGGTTTTACCTGTTCTGTATACTCGCAAAGAACAAAAGCAGGGGAGTCATTTGTTATTTCGCAGAAGAGAGGGTATACAGAGAGGCAATTATTTTTTAATGTGTAAAAATAGGGTGTTTGTTTTCATTGGTGAGATAGTTTGCGTTGAATTGGGATGGGTGTTAGAGCAAAAAAAGTGAATAAAGTTTAATCGCAGAAATAAGGGATAAAAGAAGGTGAGAGATGAAGTGATGAATACAAGTGACTGCGACAAGAGAAATGAGGCTTTCTGTTGTCGTATACTTATTGCATTCTAACAGATGGGTGTAATAATAGAAATCATACTAGGTTTGAATTGTATTGATAGGTATTACAGCTAGAATCGAGGAGATTTGGCAATAGAACTATGTATAGATAATGTGATGCTATGTGTGTATGAACAAGTAAGCAATAAAGTAATGTGATTTTGGAAAGCAGTTGACTGAAGGTCTTCATACTCAGGATAATAGTGTTTGCAATTATCAGTCTTATAATATGGTAATTGTCCATTCAATCAATGGCATTACTAAAAAAACAACGAGTAATATTAACAAATCGTTTCAAAAATCAACTATAAAAGAGTTTTATTGTTTACAGTCCTATTATATTCTGACATAATGATTTCATATACTCGAATCGTAACTGGCATATCCAATAACAATCAATTTCGGTCTATATTAATAGTTAATTATCATTAAGGTCTTTCCAGTACTTTCGAAATATAACCCATGATAGTAGTATGTGAATGGCACAACGCGCGGAAATCCATGGCCATTTTTTCCACCCATTTCCGCCCGAAATTGTCGTTTCCGGCCATGGCTCCGCCCGTGGCAGCTTGTTTGTCCGCTTGTTTTTTGTGCACACATGCTGGTACGCGATTTCAAACAATGTCGTGCACCATTTACATACTACTCTCAAGGAATAGTACCTATTCTTTTATATACACTACATGGAAATGAAAACAAATGTTAACTGAGCACGCTACAGAAAATGTACTACTCCATTTTCATCCAAGGCTCACCTAGTAACGGCACGTTCTCATGGATCAACCCTATTTAGTATCGGAATCCCAACATCACTTCTATGACTGTCCTGTTCCGACCCCAAAAAAACATGTTCAGCAATGTGGATTTAACTAATGTGATCACGAACTCGAATGACAGTAGTAGGGGAATGACGGGAAACGCGCGGAACCCAAAGTCGCCCCTCCGACCTCATCTACGAGAGTGCGCGGCTCAAAGTCGCCCCTCTGACCCCATCTTTGTTTTCGCGTATTCCCGTCAGAACACAAAAAATCCCCCAAAGTCACCCCTCAGACCCCCTCAACTGGTACCTTGATTTTTGCGTTTCATAAGAATTTCAGCACTCATGAGTAAAACACGAGTGCTGAAATGTGCGATATCCATGACTATTATGGTTGTTATTGCTGGTCAATGTGATCATTTTCTGCCATTTCCACCATTTTCTGCCATTGCCTGCCTGGCTACCTTATTGTCCATAACAAGAAACGCGCGGAAACACATGGCTGCCATTTTCAGCCAATTTCTGCAATGTTAACCTGACTTCCATTGTAGGCCATGGTATCCATGGTTGTCCAAAGTGAAAGATTGCTTCCTTTACTTCAGTCTATAATGCCCGAATGCAAGTGTGTGTATGTTGTCGTCCAAGATCCAACGTTTGTTATCCGTGCAAGTCATGAGGGTCTTGGTTTGCTCCTTCGTGCTGATATCGAAGGCCTGGTTGTTGATACGCTTGAAAGTACCTTCGATCACTGCATCTTCCTTCTTCTCTGCCTCAAGGACGCGCTTGTACAGCTCGATGTTCTTCACGCTCATCCTCTCTCCATCAATCACCACATTGCGAGGAACTCCCTTCGCTGCGTTATGCACTACATGCTTCTCGTCAATCAAACAGTACATCTTTGGTCTAAGTCCCACGAATTCAGTGATGCGATGCCCGTTATGCTCATCCTTGAATATGGGTCCCGGCAACTTCTTGTTGAAGTTGAGGAATGATTCCAATGAAGGGAACTTTCTCTTGTCCACTTCATGCTCGTAGTAGTTCACGAGTTGTCCATAGAAGTAGCTCGTATTATCGAGTTCAGAGAAGTCAAACGACTTGTACATATCGCACATCTTGTGGACGATGTTACCACGGTCGTTCAACTGCACGATGAGCGAATCCGTGTCCTGTCCCAACAACTCCACGTTATCGAATGTCGTCTTGAGCACATTGTAGTAGAAATCGTAGATGATGTGCTTCGACATGTCGAGAATGGCAAACCCGATGAAGAACGGCTTCTCCACTCTGCGCACCGGTGTATTCAGCTTGATGCCGATCAGATTCTCGGAATACATGGTTGTTCCAGCAATCATGTCGTATCCGTGCTTCTGGATGATAGCCTCGCGTTCATTCCACGTGTTGGCGAACTTCACCTTCATTCGCTTCAGTCCAGTCTCAACGAATTTGCCATAGGTTGAGTTTGCTAACAGCTTATACAGGTTCTTCTCCACAGTAGTCTTGGACTTGGCTCGTTTCTCACTGAGCATATTGACGTATTCGAAGATGAAGGGTGCTTGTTTGAATCGAATGATGCGGTAGATGTGCGTGACGTGATAACCCTGTTGAAGACCCAATTGCAGCAGAGAGTAGTGTACGAGATATTTGCGCCGAGGCACAAGATCGCAGATGAGCTTCGGTGTATTCACCTCTTTCACTTTGTCCGCAATGTCGTTCTTCGCTGCGTACTTCTTGATTCCATCGGAGTACATGCCCGCCTTCTGTACGGGGAAGAATGGCAAGTCATTGAATTTATCATGGAGTTCCACTGGTGCCTCGATATCGCATTCGATGAAGAACCCATATTTACCGAATGTCTTGAGTGATTGTACCCACCCATTCGGATCACGGTTGATCCTTTCCATTACTTCTCGTCGCTCGGGTACACCCTCACGATTTCTTCTCGAGCGTCATTCGGCCTTGT
>NW_013171827.1:0-2500 GCF_000151665.1 Blastocystis hominis
CTAACCCTAACCCTAACCATAACCCTAACCCTAACCCTAACCCTAACCCTAACCCTAACCCTAACCCTAACCCTAACCCTAACCCTAACCCTAACCCTAACCCTAACCCTAACCCTAACCCTAACCCTAACCCTAACCCTAACCCTAACCCTAACCCTAACCCTAACCCTAACCCTAACCCTACCCTAACCCTAACCCTAACCCTAACCCTAACCCTAACCCTAACCCTAACCCTAACCCTAACCCTATACCCTACTTTTATTAAAGTTATCGACATCCAGGTGGGTATCATAATCTCGCAAGGGGTCGTGGTACTAGACTGGTCATTTACTGTGAGAAAATTAGAGTGTTTAAAGCAGACTTTTTTTAGTTTGAATAGATTAGCATGGAATAATAAGATTGGCTTTCATAGTCGATTTTTTGGTTTGTTTATGAAAGCAAGATTAATAGGGACAGTTGGGGGTATTCATATTCAATAGCTAGAGGTGAAATTCTATGATTTATGGAAGATGAACTAGTGCGAAAGCATTTACCAAGGATGTTTTCATTAATCAAGAACGAAAGCTAGGGGATCAAAGAGGATTAGATACCCTCGTAGTCTTAGCTATAAACGATACCGACTAGGAGTTAGTAGATGATCCAATGGTGTCTATTAGTACCTTATGAGAAATCAAAGTCTTTGGGTTCCGGGGGGAGTATGGTCGCAAGGCTGAAACTTAAAGGAATTGACGGAAGGGCACCACCAGGAGTGGAGCCTGCGGCTTAATTTGACTCAACACGGGGAAACTTACCAGGTCCAGACATAGGAAGGATTGACAGATTGATAGCTCTTTCTTGATTCTATGGGTGGTGGTGCATGGCCGTTCTTAGTTGGTGGAGTGATTTGTCTGGTTTATTCCGATAACGAACGAGACTTCCGCCTATTAGTTGGATGAAATGGGATTTTTAGCCCCATTATTTCGTCAGCTTAGAGGGACACTGTGCGTTTGAGTACAGGGAAGCTGGAAGCAATAACAGGTCTGTGATGCCCTTAGATGTTCTGGGCTGCACGCGCGCGACACTGAACTATTCAACGAGTATCTGAGTCGATAGACTTGGGAAATCTTTTGAAAATAGTTCGTGATGGGGATTGATGCTTGTAATTTTTCATCATGAACGAGGAATTCCTAGTAAATGCAAGTCATCAACTTGCGTTGATTACGTCCCTGCCCTTTGTACACACCGCCCGTCGCACCTACCGATTGGATGATCCGGTGAACACTTTGGATTTTTAATTATTTATCGGCTTGCTGGTAGATAGTTGAAGAGAAGTCGTGTAAATCTTATCATCTAGAGGAAGGTGAAGTCGTAACAAGGTTTCCGTAGGTGAACCTGCGGAAGGATCATTAGAATTGCGCTTTTTTTAGTTGTTGGTTGTAGCAGTGATTGCTACATAGCATTGGAAATTGTGAATCAATGTATTATGGTTGTTGATTTTGAGTTATTCTAATTATTATTATTATTATAACTCTTCACGATGGATATCTTGGCTCTTGAATCGATGAAGAACGCAGCGAACTGCGATACGTAATGCGAACTGCAGAAGTCTGTGAGTCATTGAATCTTTGAACGCATATTGCACTTCCTTTGGGAGTATGCTTGTTGGAGTGTGATTTGACTTGGATGTCTGTCAATTAGTTGGATAGACGATGATTGATGGTGGATTGACTACGATATTCCTCCATTGAAATAGAATTTGGAAAAGGAGTTAAATTGGTAAATATCAATTAATTCCCTTTCTCTAATCTCACTCTTTCATTTTTCATCTCCAATCAAGCAAGAAGACCTGCTGAATTGAAGCATCTAACTAAGCAGAGGAAAAGAAAATAACGATGATTCCCTTAGTAACGGCGAGTGAAGTGGGAAAAGCCCAATCCGAATTAACACTTAATTGTGTTAAGTTGTGGAGTGTAGAAGTATTGTTTAGTAAGAGTATACTATGAGAATTGGATTGGAAAGTCAAGTCATAGAAGGTGAAAACCCTGTATTTGCATAGTGTATTGTACTTGTGAAGCAGTACTTCGTGGAGTCGAGTTGTTTGGGATTGCAGCTCGAAGTTGGTGGTAAACTCCATCAAAGGCTAAATATGTTCAAGAGACCGATAGCGAACAAGTACCGTGAGGGAAAGATGAAAAGCACTTTGAAAAAAGAGTGAAATAGTACTTGAAATCGTGGAGGGGTTAAGCGTAGGAGTGGTTGAATGATGCATGGATTGTTATTGTTGCATGTTTGTGATGATAAGAATGTATGCAAAGGAGTGGTTGTTTAGTGGTGGTAAAAGGATTGTGCTGCTACTGAATTTCCTCTTTCCTAATAACTGCTTCTCCGTCCCGTCTTGAAACACGGACCAAGGAGTCTATCATATTTGCGAGTAGTTTAGTGTTAAACTAAAATGCGTAATGAAGGTAATGGTTGTGACGGCTTTTTCTAAAGCTAGCAACAACTACCGGTCTTGCATCTC
>NW_013171827.1:7500-12500 GCF_000151665.1 Blastocystis hominis
CTAACCTGAACCGAAGCATGAACCCGAACCCTAGCCCTAACCCTGGCCCTCAACTCGAACCCGAACCTGAAGCACGGACCCTCAACTCGAATCCGAACCTGAAGCATGAACCCTAGCCCGAACCCGAACCCTCGTGGGTTAGGAATGGATTAGGGTTAGGGTTAGGAAGAAAGAAGGGTTATACTAACCTGAACCGAAGCATGAACCCGAACCCTAGCCCTAACCCGAACCCTCAACTCGAATCCGAACCCGAACCTGAAGCATGAACCCTAGCCCGAACCCGAACCCTCGAGGGTCAGGAATGAATTAGGGTTAGGGTTAGGAAGAAAGAAAGAAGGGTTACGAAAAGAATTAGGGTTAGGGTTAGGAAGGAAGAAGGGTTACGAAAAGAATTAGGGTTAGGGTTAGGAAGAAAGAAAGAAGGGTTACGAAAAGAATTAGGGTTAGGGTTAGGAAGGAAGAAGGGTTACGAAAAGAATTAGGGTTAGGGTTAGGAACAAACAAGGGTTACGAAGAAACAAGGGTTAGGGTTAGGATTATACTAACCCTCATAACCTGGTAACCAAGCAAGCAAGCAAGCAAGCAAGAATTACAAGCTAGGGTTATACTCAAATTAACCACAACCGCTAACCTCCAACCCCAACTGCAACTTGAACTGCAACTTGAACTGCAACTTGAACTGCAACTTGAACTGCAACTTGAACTGCAACTTGAACTGCAACTGCAACCCTAACCTAAACCGCTACCAACCTAGCAACCTAGCTAAGAACGTAATTGGCGGTCAACGGCCTGCTCCAAATCCCTCTTTGCTGCAGGTCGGTAAATTTGATTGATTGTTTGTTTGTTGGTTAGTTAACCTTGTTATTCTTGTTATTCTTGTGAACCTTGTTGTTGTTAACCCTATCAACCATTTTTACTCTCCAACCACCTACACTCTACACTCTTTAACTATATATTCATACTCCTTCTACTATACTCTAACCATCTGGTTACGCATATACGCAAATTGGAGTAACAAGCGTAATCGACATTCACAGGTACATTTATCTTTGACCCTCTAAAATCGCACACACACATCCTACAAACATTATTCCACTTGAATTAGTACTCATATAGAAAGTTACAAAAATTAAGAACCAACCATATACCAAAAGGAAAAATTGAGATGCTCAAAATCCAAAAATTATACTAATTGTAGCTTATATTTTTTACCCAAAATTAGATTATTTCACTCATTATTATTTTACATTCCATATTTTACAAATTATATTTTTTCTTTTTATTACTTCATTTTATTCAACATACACTACTCATTATTACCATATACTTACTTTTACAATATCTCACACATACACGCACTTATCGCATCAAACATACTAGGAACATCCATTTTTCAATTTTTATTCATTTTCATTTTTTTACAGAGACAACATGGAATACTCTTTTACACTACAATAGAAGACTAACATAAAGAGTTAGTTATTCAGAAACTTGAAATATGAAAATTCGAGTTTTGGTTGGTCCAAGTCACTTTGAACTGGGAGTGACTGGGAGTGACTGGGAGTGACTGGGAGTGACTGGGCATATGGGCAATTTGGGTAATACTAGAAAAGTGACTAGGATTTTGATTTTCCCAGTCACTTTGAACTGGAAGTGACTCAATTGAGAATTTTGGGTAATACTAGAAAAGTGACTAGGATTTTGATTTTCCCAGTCACTTTGAACTGGAAGTGACTCAATTGAGAATTTTGGGTAATACTAGAAAAGTGACTAGGATTTTGATTTTCCCAGTCACTTTGAACTGGAAGTGACTCAATTGAGAATTTTGGGTAATACTAGAAAAGTGACTAGGATTTTGATTTTCCCAGTCACTTTGAACTGGAAGTGACTCAATTGAGAATTTTGGGTAATACTAGAAAAGTGACTAGGATTTTGATTTTCCCAGTCACTTTGAACTGGAAATGACTCAAATTGAGAATTTTGGGTAATACTAGAAAAGTGACTAGGATTTTGATTTTCCCAGTCACTTTGAACTGGAAGTCAAATTTGAGAATTTTGGGTAATACTAGAAAAGTGACTAGGATTTTGATTTTCCCAGTCACTTTGAACTGGAAGTCAAATTTGAGAATTTTGGGTAATACTAGAAAAGTGACTAGGATTTTGATTTTCCCAGTCACTTTGAACTGGAAGTGACTCAATTGAGAATTTTGGGTAATACTAGAAAAGTGACTAGGATTTTGATTTTCCCAGTCACTTTGAACTGGAAGTGACTCAATTGAGAATTTTGGGTAATACTAGAAAAGTGACTAGGATTTTGATTTTCCCAGTCACTTTGAACTGGAAGTGACTCAAATTGTTCATTTTGGGTAATACTAGAAAAGTGACTAGGATTTTGATTTTCCCAGTCACTTTGAACTGGAAGTCAAATTTGTTCATTTTGGGTAATACTAGAAAAGTGACTAGGATTTTGATTTTCCCAGTCACTTTGAACTGGAAGTGACTCGAATAGAGAATTTTGGGTAATACTAGAAAAGTGACTAGGATTTTGAATTTCCCAGTCACTTTGAACTGGAAGTGACTCAATTGAGAATTTTGGGTAATACTAGAAAAGTGACTAGGATTTTGATTTTCCCAGTCACTTTGAACTGGAAATGAAATTTGAGAATTTTGGGTAATACTAGAAAAGTGACTAGGATTTTGATTTTCCCAGTCACTTTGAACTGGAAGTGACTCAATTGAGAATTTTGGGTAATACTAGAAAAGTGACTAGGATTTTGATTTTCCCAGTCACTTTGAACTGGAAGTGACTCAATTGAGAATTTTGGGTAATACTAGAAAAGTGACTAGGATTTTGATTTTCCCAGTCACTTTGAACTGGAAGTCAAATTTGAGAATTTTGGGTAATACTAGAAAAGTGACTAGGATTTTGATTTTCCCAGTCACTTTGAACTGGAAGTCAAATTTGAGAATTTTGGGTAATACTAGAAAAGTGACTAGGATTTTGATTTTCCCAGTCACTTTGAACTGGAAGTGACTCGAATAGAGAATTTTGGGTAATACTAGAAAAGTGACTAGGATTTTGAATTTCCCAGTCACTTTGAACTGGAAGTCAAATTTGAGAATTTTGGGTAATACTAGAAAAGTGACTAGGATTTTGATTTTCCCAGTCACTTTGAACTGGAAGTCAAATTTGAGAATTTTGGGTAATACTAGAAAAGTGACTAGGATTTTGATTTTCCCAGTCACTTTGAACTGGAAATGAAATTTGAGAATTTTGGGTAATACTAGAAAAGTGACTAGGATTTTGATTTTCCCAGTCACTTTGAACTGGGAATGACTCAATTGAGAATTTTGGGTAATACTAGAAAAGTGACTAGGATTTTCGATTTTTGTAAAACTCGCTCCATTGGACTGGAATGACTTCTATTCACATGAATTCACATTGCTAACATGTTTAGGAGTGTGTAGAATGAATTTGAATGGGACTTACAAAAATTGAATTTCCCAGTCACTTTGAACTAGAGTGAAAATTTTGTAATTTAATACTAAAATTTTGACTAGGATTTTCTATAAATTCCCAAAATATTGACTATTTTAGTATTGTAACAAAACTACTACCACTAGTTTTTTTTTAAACTAGGCCAAAATGTATTATGAGAGGTAGTACTTCTCGAGGTCGGTGAAGTGGAAGTTGGGTTTAGTTGATGGTTGTGACTATTGAGTATAGTAGTTGTGAATGGTAGATTGGTAGTGTGTATAGCAGCTGCTGTGTTGATAGTTGCATGGTTGAAGTCAACTTGAACCTCGTGAGTCTTCGTGACTTGGCTTCTAGTTATTCTATGAATGCACTGACTTTAGCTAGTTGATTGTAGGTTGGTTTGAAGGTTGGAATGTGAGTAGGTAGGTAGGTAGGTAAGTAGGTAAGTAAGTAGGTAAGTAGGTAAGTAGGTAGGTAAGTGAGTAAGTAGGTAGGTAAGTAAAGTTGAATGAAGTGAAGTGAAGTTAGGTTGAATGAAGTGAAGTTAAATGAAGTGAAGTGAAGTTGAGTGAAGGTCAGTTGAAGTTAATTTTGAAAGCGAAGTGAAAGTGAAGCTTGAAGTTGAGTTGGAAGTAGTGATTGTAGTTAATAGGTTAAATTTGGTACTGGTGTTCGTAGTATGAAGTTTATCTTGTTAAGTATAATAATGAGTTGTGTATTAGTTCTTGGGACTTGTCCTAGGAAGTGATATGCAGTTGTTGTTATGGTTGACAGGTTAAGGTTTGTGCTGTGGACATGAGTAGTAAGTTTGATGTATTGATTTCAATGATTACTTGCAATTTGAGTTGAAGCTTGATTTTGACTTGGTTTTTGAAATTGAGTTGAGCTGATTTTGATTTGACTTGACTTTGCTTGATTTGATTTTGCTTGATTTGATTTGACTTGGCTTTGCTTGATTTGACTTTGCTTGCTTATTTGCTTGCTTGCTTATTTACTTATTTGCTTATTTGCTTGCTTATTTATTTGCTTATTTGCTTGCTTGCTTATTTACTTATTTACTTATTCTAACTTGATGACTGTACCTAGAATCAATGATGATTGATTTAGGCAAGTCACTTGAGATTGACATTATTGAAATTGAAAGTGACTTGATTGGTATTATTATTGTAGTTGGTATTGATATTCATTGAAGAATATCCTAACCATAAGTAAGTTGAGTAGCTGTGGTTTGATAATAACAGCATAATGCGAATGAACGCAGGAGATAAATGGAGTTGAAGTGTATTCATCCATTTTGATTGATTGGTTTAATTATTAATCCTTCTGATTGATAATAATCTGGTCGATCCTGCCAGTAGTCATACGCTCGTCTCAAAGATTAAGCCATGCATGTGTAAGTCTAAATAGTTTTAGTGTGAAACTGCGAATGGCTCATTATATCAGTTATAGTTTATTTGGAATAGTTTCTATATGGATAACCGTAGTAATTCTAGGGCTAATACATGTGTTTTCTTTGATGGGC